>NW_023661362.1:5000-60411 GCF_015228065.2 Penaeus monodon
GCCTCGCCACTTGGCATTTCCTCTCGTGGTGTTCTGGGACGCTGTGGTGCTCGGTGCCTCTTGGAGCTGTTCAGTGTTCACGACCCTGTGGATAGCACGCCGTCTGCCTAGCCTGCCTTGTGTTGGTGGCAGAGAGACGAGGCGGTCGGCTTAACAATATATATACATATATAATATAATGTAATATGTAATAATGTAATATATATACATATATATATATAATATATATATATATATATATATATATATATATATAATATAAATATATAATATATATATATATATATTTATATATTATATTTTTGTTTGTTGTTGTGTGTGTGTGTGTGTGTGTGTGTGTGTGTGTGTGTGTGTGTGTGTGTGTGTGTGTGTGTATTCATATATATAATATATATATATTATATATATATTATATATATATATATATTATATATATTATATATAATATATTATATATTATATATATTATATATATACATATATATAATTATATTATGTATTATATATATTATATATATATATATTATATATATTATATATAATACATATATATATATATATATTATATATTATATATATTATATATATTATATATTATATATTTATATATATATATATATATATTATATATATTATTATATATATATAAATATATATATATATATATTTGTTATGGCACAATTAAAGTCTAGGGTATTATCTGGTGCCCATAGCAAGTTCAAACTTTTGCCCGGGTAAAAAGAAAACACATGGATGAACAAAGTAACTATATTCGCTATTTTTTTTATGTACATTAATAGTACATTATTATATATAGATTAGAAAAACAAAACAATCCTACTCCTAACCTAACATCCTAAAATGTTTACAATACATCAACATAAAATACTTAGCCGAGAGTGACCATAGGCAGAGACACGCAAAACTCGAGCTGTACAATATGGCGGAGTGGCTGACTGAAAGCCAGGTGGCGGTGCGGTCGGAGTCAGCCAAGGAGTGAGCTCGAGTCAGCCACCGGAACATAGGTCGACTCGGATTCCGAAACCTTTTACTAGTTGCTAGTTTAAGTATTATGCCAGGTCACCTCAACACCTATTAGATACTTAAATTATGTGAGGAATACCGAAATGAAAAAAATATATAATAAACGAGTATCATTTAGATGATAAAAAAACTTATCAGTGCAACTAATTATAGTACTAATTAGTCCATCTATAACACCTCCACCTTTAAAGGAAATTTATAGGTAAATTTCAACTTGGTTCACTATACTCTCGAAAGACTATCAGCCAAAACGTTATCTTTCCCTTTTATATGTTTTATTTCTAGATGGAATTGCTGTATCATTAAAGACCATCTCATTAACCTCTGATTTCGGTTTTTCATTTTATCTAAGAACTTCAAAGGATTATGATCACTGTAGACAGTTACTGGGTGTTTTGCACTATTCAAGTAAACTTGAAATTTTTCTAGCGCCATTAACAATGAGAGAAGTTCCTTTTCAATAGTCGAATAACTTTTCTGGTGCTTTTTAAACTTGGACGAATAGTAACAGACAGGCATAAGTACATCGTCGGGGCCAGCCTGTAGCAACACAGCTCCCGCTCCGCTGTCACTCGCGTCGATGTGCAGGCAGAATGGTTTCTCAAAATCAGGAGACGTCAGAACTGGAGGAGACGTAAGCATGGCTCGTATTTTCTCGAAAGATTCTTGACATTCTGACGTCCAAGTAAATAATTTCTTAGGGCTAATCAAGTCTGTTAGAGGGGCAGATACGTGAGAGAAATTCGGACAGAACCTCCTGTAGTAACCAGCCATTCCAAGAAAGCGTTGCAGAGACTTGCGGTCTGTCGGGGTCGGGTACTGCAAGATCGCCTCAACTTTGGCAGTGACGGGTGCCACTGTCCCTCCCCCAACCACGTGACCCAGGAAAATGACTTTGGCGTGCCCGAACTCGCTCTTCGCCAGGTTAATCGTCAGCTCAGCCTCAGCGAACCGTGCGAGTAAAGTTCGAAGTCGCTCGAGGTGTTCTTCCCATGTATCCGACGTGATGACGAGGTCGTCCAGGAATGCTTGAACACCTTCCAAGTCTCGAATGACACCATTAATCAACCTCTGAAAAGTTGCTGGGGCGTTCCTCAACCCAAACGGCATGACCTTGTATTCGAAGAGACCGTCGGGGGTGACAAAAGTGGCTATTCTTCTGGCGTTCTCCGTCAGCTGCACCTGGGAGTATCCCTTCAGCAAGTCGATTTTTGTAACGAACCGAGCTCTGCCAATACCATCGATGACATCATCCAAGCGCGGTAGAGGAAAGGAATCGGAGCGAGTCACTTTGTTGATTTTGCGGTAGTCCGTGCAGAGACGCAATCCACCATTTGGCTTTGGGGACGACCAGGCAAGGCGACGCCCACTCACTGTCGCTTGTCTCCGCAAGTCCGTTGGCAAGAAGGAAGTCCACCTCCTCCCGAAGTTTCTTTTGCTTCTCGGGGCTCAACCGATAATGAGACTGCTTTATGGGCGCAGAGTTGTCGAGCAGTACTATATCGTGTTGCACACCTCTGCAGGGTCTTGGGACATCACTACACACACACCGGAATTCCTTCAAGAGAAGCACCAACTCTTCAGATTGACGAGATGACAGATGCTGTAATTTTGAGTTAAGATTAGTCAAAATGTCACTGTTGTTCAACTTTACTGGGTCATCTATACAGAACTCTTCTGCTTCTGAGATTACAACTAACACTTTGTGCTCTACCACTGCTTCTCTGTTATGATAAGGCTTAATTAGATTTACATGAACTAAACGTTCCTGCCTTCTATGGTCTGGTGTCTCTATAACGTAATTTACATCACCTTTTCTTTCTTTAATGCGATAGGGACCAAAATACTTAGATTGTAAAGCATTTTTCGAAAAAGGGAGAAACAGTAACAATAACTGTCCTGGTCTCAAATTCTCTTACTTCAACCTTCTTGTCATATTGTTCTTTCATGACGCCTTGAGCATTTAACAAATTTTTCATGGCAAAATCACGAACATGAAGTAGTTTCTCTTTAAAAGTATGGACATATTTTAATAATGGCATCACATGTTCCTCTGATACCCAACTCTCTTTTAATAGCTTTAATGGACCTCGAACTTCATGGCCATACACCAGTTCAAATGGAGAAAACCCGAGAGACTGTTGTTTGCTTTCCCTGAGAGCAAACAGTAACATATGAACACCTTCATCCCAGTCTTTCTCCACCTCTACACAATATTTCCTCAACATACATTTGAAGGTTTGATGAAACCTCTCTAAGGCTCCTTGTGATTCAGGGTGATAAGCAGTGGACAAATATTGCTTAATTGATAATTCATTCATGACTTGTTGAAAGAGACCGGATGTAAAGTTTGCACCTTGATCAGACTGTACTTTATTTGGGATCCCAAACTGAGTAAAAAATTTGGTTAGAGCTTTTACCACACTTTTTGCGGTCAGATTCCGAAGTGGGATAGCCTCTGGGTAACGGGTTGTAGCACACATGATCGTCAGTAAGAACCGATTACCGCATTTGGTTTTCGGTAATGGACCGACACAGTCAATTAAGATGTGGTTAAAAGGTTGAGCAACTATCGGAATGGGGTGAAGCGGGGCAGGGGGAATTACTTCGTTAGGTTTCCCTGCAACCTGGCAATAATGACACGTTTTACAATATGATGACACATCCTTCTTCATTTTTGGCCAGTAAAAGTGTCTGAGAATTTTATAGTAGGTTTTGGAAACTCCCAAGTGACCTCCATTAGTATCATGAGCAAGACTTATGACATCTTGTCTATAAGGAAAAGGAACAACTACTTGATGAATTTCCGTAAAGGTGTCTGTTGCCGGGACATCAACAGGTCTATACTTCCGCATTAATACACCAGAATTTAAGTAGTACATACTATCGAGTGGCTGTGAATCGTCAACAAATTTGAAATATTTGCATAGATCTTTATCCTTACGCTGTGCATCAATTAGCATGTCACGAGTTATTGGTAAACTCTTAATACTAACCTCTTTCACAGAATTTAGCTTTTCCTCATTACCCTCTTTATCATTAAATAAGGAACTAATTGTCAAGTTATCAAAATTAGGTACATTAGTCTGAGAGGTTTCCTCATCAATGCGTTTAGACACGCTACGAGTCACTGCACACGAGGGAAAGAGATACGGATATTCATTCTCGAGGGATTCTGTGGGGATTCTGTCGGGTCAGGTACAACGCATCCACCAGCTACGTCATTCCCTATTAACAAAGTTGCTCCGCTCACAGGTAGAGGATAGTCGTGAACTCCAATTGTGATATATCTATCAACCAAGTCTGATCGCAAAAATATCCGTGCTAACGGGAGCGTGACTGTCCCTCCAAAACCCCGAAAGACTACGAATTCCCCAGTGTATGAATTCTCCACGAAAGGCATAGAAGCCTTAACTAATACACTCTGGGAAGAAGCGGTATCCCTCAAAATCCGAACAGGGTAACTCTTATCTGAGGACATGTCACTTGCAACCGATCCCGTGAAAATAAACGTCTCAAAAATATCAGACTTAACATCACTGGAGGTATTAACATCAGTCTCTTCCACTAAATCAACAGTAAGCGAAATCACTCCCTTAGCGACATTTTTAGCAGCTAATTTAGGGCACACATCAATTACATGGCCACGTTGTTTGCAATAGAAACAAGTTACTAAAGAATCAATCTTGTCTACTCCTATTTTATTTTTCCACTGAGCAGATTTAACAATTTTACTAGGCCTAGCACCCTGATCACCTGACTCTTCACTACCTCCTGACTTCCTTCCAGCACAAAGATAACTCTTGAGTTTTGCGTCTACTATGAGTTAATGAAAAATTATCAGCAAGTATTGCCGCTTTACTTAAAGTGGTCACTTCTCGTTCATCTAAATACAATTTTATGTCAACATTGACAGAGCGCTTAAAACTCCTCTAATAATATCAACTCTTTAAATCAGTGAATGCCTGAACATTTCTAGATCTCAACCAGCGTTGTAACAGCCTCTCTTTCTCAGCAGCATATTCTACGTAAGTCTGTGACTCCAATTTTCGTAGATTTCGAAACTTCTGTCTGTAAGCTTCTGGGACTAAATCATAAGCTTGAAGAATTATATCTTTCACAGCATCATAATCTTTACATATCTCTTTTGGTAAATTAGTGAACACTCTCTTAGCTTGTCCAGTAAAAGCCGTTTGGATCATCACAGCCCAGTTTTCTTCAGGCCAGTCTAAGCTTTCTGCAATCTTCTCAAATTGTAAGAAAAATTCCTCGGGGTCTTGTTCATCAAGAGAGGAATTAATTTTGAGTGTTTGCTAATATCAAAGCAAGGTTTTTGTTGACTAAAGCCGGCCTTTTCCCCAATCTGAATCTATAATTCTAATTTTCTAAGCTCTAGTTTTCGTAATTCAATTAGTTCTGAAACGTTACTATTTTCCTCACGAGGTACGTTATCACATAAAGATAATGCAGACATGGGAAGAATATCTGAATTTACTAGACTTTCAATAACAATACTTTTAATCACTGCTTTTGTCATGCAAGCTCTAATTTCAATTGTATAATGACCAGCAAGTGCCTTCCAATCGTCTTTTTTAAGAGTAGTATTCACCAATAAATCAAGAGAAGGTTCAGATATGAAATCATTTATATTAAATGGAACCATGTTAAACACAATGCAACGTCAAAATAACTTACCAAGTACGTTACTCAACTTCAAAACCTTACGATAAATAAGTTACTGTGATACAAGTCTGCTTAATCATGCTGACAACACTGACCTCCATACAGACATCATTTGAAAAAAAATATATGAACTATAAAATATAAGAAATTGCAAGATTTTTTTTTTTTTTTTTTTTTGACAACAATATTCACTGTTTCACGTATAATATGTACTATGCCATTAACTATATTTACCTTATCACTATATTCACTGATTATCCCGGACGGGCCCCCATTTGTTATGGCACATTTAAAGGCTAGGGTATTATCTGGTGCCCATAGCAAGTTCAAACTTTTGTCCGGGTAAAAAGAAAACACATGGATGAACAAAGTAACTATATTCGCTATTTTTTTAATGTACATTAATAGTACATTATTATATATAGATTAGAAAAACAAAACACAATCCTACTCCTAACCTAACATCCTAAAATGTTTACAATACATCAACATAAAATACTTAGCCGAGAGTGACCATAGGCAGAGACACGCAAAACTCGAGCTGTACAATATGGCGGAGTGGCTGACTGAAAGCCAGGTGGCGGTGCGGTCGGAGTCAGCCAAGGAGTGAGCTCGAGTCAGCCACCGGAACATAGGTCGACTCGGATTCCGAAACCTTTTACTAGTTTGCTAGTTTTAAGTATTATGCCAGGTCACCTCAACACCTATTAGATACTTAAATTATGTGAGGAATACCGAAATGAAAAAATATATAATAAACGAGTATCATTTAGATGATAAAAAAACTTATCAGTGCAACTAATTATAGTACTAATTAGTCCATCTATAACAATATATATATGTATAAATATATATATGTGTATATATATATAAATATATACATAAATATATATCTGTATAGATATAAATACATTTACATATATATATGTATATATAGACAAATATATATGCAAATATATATGAATACATATATATATATATATATATATATATATATATATATATATATATATATATATATAATATATACATATATATATATATATATATATATAGTATATATATATATATATATATATATATATTTATATACACTTTTATGTGTATATATAATATATATATATATATATATATATATATATATATATATATATATATATATATAATATATAATATATATATATGTATATAAATACACACAGACACACACACACCACACACACACACACACATATATATATATATATATATAATATATATATATATATATATATATATATATATATATATATATATTTATATATACACAATATATATATATATATATATATATATATATATATATATTATATACTACTATATATATCTATATATATATGTATTATACTGTTTATATTTGTATATACTTGCATATATCTTATGTATATATATATCTTTACTCTCATCTATATCTATATATATCGCTATTACTATATATATCTATATATATATACATATTATATATTGCTACTCATAGATAGATATATATAACTATCAAATATTATTATCATATAATAAATATGCTATTTATCATATAAGTATATATATTATATATATATCTTGTAGCGTCATATATATTTGTGCATATATTTTTTCCTATATGGTTATCCTATATATATATGTAAAATGTATTTATCTCTCTAATACAGATATTTAATTTATGTATATCTTCTATATATATTATAATCCACCTCTATAGACTTGTTACTACATAGGATACTATTGTTATAGATGGACTAATTAGTACTATATCAAATTATTGCCACTGAAAGGTCTTGTTTTTATCATCTAAATGATTACTCGTTTGCTTATATATTTTTTCATTCGGTATTCCTCACATAATTTAATTAATCTAATAGGTGGTTGAGGTGACCTGGCATAATATTAAACTAGCAACTATTAAAAGGTTTTCGGAATCCGAGTCGACCTATGTTTCCTGTGGCTGCTCGAGCTCACTCCATTGTCTGACTCCGACCGCACCGCCAACTGGCTTCAGTCAGCACTCCGCCTCATATTGTACACGCTCGACTGTCTTGCGGTGGTCTTCTGTGCCTATGGTCACGTCCTCGGCTAAGTATTTTATGTTGATGTATTGTAAACATTTTGGATGTTTATGTTTAGGAGTAGATTGGTGTTTGTTTTAGTCTCTAATCTATATATATAATGCATACCTATTCAATGTCATTAAACAAATAGCGACTATATGTTACTATATGTTCATTCCCTGATTTTTTTCCTTTTTACCCGGACAACAAGTTTGAAACTTGCTATGGGGCACCAGATAATACCCTAGCCTTTTGTCCTCAAACAATGGGGGCCCGTCCGGGATACTCAGTGATAGAGTGGATAATACTATTAGTCTTAATTGCATCCATAGTGACACACTATCATACGTGAAACAGTGAATTATCTTGTCAAAACAAAAATAAAAAAAAAATCTTGCAATTTCTTATAGTTTAATAGTTCATATATTTTTTTTTCACATGATGTCTGTTGCGAGGTCAGTGTTGTCACAGATTACGCAGACTTGTATCACAGTAACCTCTTATTTATCGTAAGTTTTGAAGTTGAGTAAACGTACTTGTAAATTTATCTTCTGACGTTATTGCATTGTGTTAACATGGTTCATTTTAATATAATGATTTCATATCTGAACCTTCTCCTTGGATTTATTAGGTGAATACTACTCCTTAAAAAAGACGATCTGGAAGGCCCTCTGCCTGGTCCAATTATACAATTGAAATTAGAGCTTTGCGGACAAAACTCAGTGATTAAAAGTATTGGTTATTTGAAAGTCTCGTAAATTCCAGATATTCTTCCCTACGTCTGCATTATCTTTATGTCTGGATAACGTACCTCGTGAGGAAATAGTAAACGTTTCAGAACTAATTGATTACGAAAACTTAGAGCTTAGAAAATTAATTATAGATTCAGATTGGGGAAAGGGCCGGCTTTAGTCAACAAAAACCTTGGATTTGATATTACAACCTCAACATTAATTCCCTCTTCTTTGATGACAAGACCCAGAGGAATCTCTTTCTCGACATTTGAGAAGATTGCAGTAAAGCTAGACCTGGCCCTGAAGAAAACTGGGCGTTGATGATCCCAACGGTGCCTTTTCACTGGACAACTACGAGAAGTGTTCACTGAATATCTTACCAAAGAGAGTATGTAAGTTAGTGATGCTGTGAAAGTATAATTTCGTCCAGCTTTAGATTACAGTCCCAGAAGCTTACTATACAGAAGTTTCGAAATCTACGAAAAATTAGAGTCACAGACTTACGTAGAATATGCTCTGCTTAGAGAAGAGAGTGCTGTTACATACGCTGGTTGAGATCTAGAATGTTCAGGCATTTCACTGATTTCAAAGAGTTGATATTAAGTAGAGGATTTTTAAGCGTGCTCTGTCACTGTGACCTAAAATTGTATTGATGAACGAGAAGTGACCACCTCTTAAGTAAAGCGGCAATACTTGCTGATAATTTTTTCATTAACTCATAGTAGCGCAAAACTCAGAGTTATCTTTGTGCTGCGGAAGGAAGCTCAGGAGGTAGTGAAGAGTCGGTCGATCATGGTGCTAGGCCCCATAGATAAATTGTTAAATCTTGCTCACGTTGTCAAAAATAAAATCTCATGATTAACAAATTGATTCTTGTAGTAACCTTGTTTCTATTTGCACAACGTGCCATGTAATTGTTGTGCCCTACAACTTAGTCCTGCCTCAAATAATGTCGCTAGCGTAGTGATTTTCCGCTTATCTGTTGATTCTAGTGGAGAGACTGATTGTTAATACTCTCCACTATAGATGTTAGTCTGATATTATTTGAGATCGTCATTTTTTCTCCGGGATCGTGTTGCAAACGTGACATGTACCGTGCTCTATCAAGGTTACCCTGTTCGGATTTTGCAGGATCCGCTTCTTCCCAGAGTGTTATTAGGTTTAAGGCTTCTATCGCTCTTTTCGTGAGAATTCATAACAAATGGGATAATCGTAGTAGTTAGCGGGTTTTTTCTGGAGGGCAGTAACGCTAAGGTTAGCACAGGATATTTTTTTGTCGATCTATAAATATGGTTGAATAGATATATCACATTGGAGTTCACGAACTATACTCTAACTGTGAGCGGAGCAATCTTTGTTAATAGGAGAATGACGTGCTTGTGGATGCCGTATCGTAACTGAACCCCAGAATCCACACTAGAATCCCTCGTGAGAATGAATATCCGTATCTCTATTTCCCTCGTGTGCAGTGACTCGTAGCGTTCTTAAACGCATTGATGAGGAACCTCCTCATAACTAATGTACTATTTTTGATACTTGACAATTAGTTCCTATATTTAATGATAAGATGGTTAATGAGGAAAGCTAAATTCTGTATAAAGAGGTTAGTACACTAGAGTTTTTTACATCCAATACACCGTGACTAATGCTAATTGATGCACAGCGTAAGGTAATATAAGATCTTTCAAATATTTTCAAATTTGTTTGACGATTCACAGCCCACTATCCGATGTAATACTGTACTACTTGAAATTCTGGTGTAGTAATGCGGCAGTATTAGACCTGCTGTTGATGTCCCCGGCACAGACAACCTTTAACGGAAAATTCAATCAAGTAGTTATGTTCCTTTTCCTTATAGACAAGATGTCATACAGTCTATGACTCATGATACTAATGAGGTCACTTTGGACGTTTTCCAAAACTACTATAATTCGCAGACACTTTTACTGGCCAAAAATGAAGAAGATGTGTCCATCACATATATTGTGTCAAACGTGTCATCTTTGCAAGGTTTGCAGGGAAACCTAACGAAGTAATTCCCCTTCCCACGCTTCACCCCATTCCGATAGTTCTCAGCCATTTTAACGACAATCTGTTTTAAAATTTGACTGTGTCGGATCCTTAAACCACCGATAAACACAAATGTCGGTAATTCCGTTCTTACTGACGATCATGTGTGCTACACTCCCGTTACCCAGCAGTGCTACCCACTTCGGCATCTACCCGCAAAAAGTGTGGTAAAATCTCTAACCACAAATCTTTTTACTTACGAGTCTGGGGAATCCCAAATAAAGTACAGTCTGATCAGGTGCCAACACTTTGACATCGGTCTCCTATTCGCATAGTCATGAATGATTTATCAATAACAATATTGTCCACTTGCTTATCACACTGATCACAAGGAGCCTTAGAGAGGTTTCACTCAACCTTCCATCATATGTCATGTTCTGGGGTCGAAATATTGTGTAGATGTGGAGAAAGACTGGGATGAAAGGTGTTCTAAATATTGGTATTACTGTTTGTCTATCAGGGAAAGCAAAACAACAGTCCTTCATCGGGTTTTCTCCATCTTGAACTGGTGTAATGTCCATGATTCGAGGTCCTTTAACACTATTTAAAAGAGCGTTTGGGTATCACAGGAATCACATGTGATGCTCTATTAAATGTCTCCATAACTTTTAAAAGAGAAACTACTTCATGGTTCGTGATTTTTCAATTACAGATTTGTTACATGCTCAAGGCGTCATTGAACGAACATATGACAAGAAATGGTTTGAAGTAAGAAGATTTGAACCAGGACACTTATTGTTACTACCTCTATGGTTCCTCACTTTTTCGAAAAAAATGTCCTTTACTAAATCTAAGTATTTATTGGTCCTATTGCATTAAAGAATGAACGGTGATGTAATTACGTTTATAGCGCCACCAGTCAACTCGGAGGGCGTCGGCAGGAACGTTAGTTCATGTATCATCTATTTAGCCTTCTCGATAACAGAGAGCGTGGTAGAGCACAAAGTTCGTTAGTTGTATCTCAGAACAGAAGAGTTTCTGTATAGTGACCGTAAAGTTGACCAACAGTGACAGTTTGACCTAATCTTAACTATCAGAATTACACGCATTCTGTCATCTCGTCAATCTGAGGGTTCGGTTCTCTTCTCTTGATGAATTTCCGGTTGTGTGTGTACTTCATGTCACCAAGACCCTGCAGAGGTGGTGCAAACACGATATAGTACGTGTGCTCGACACTCTTGTCCGCCCTAAGCAGTCTCTTATCGGCTTTTGAGCCCCGAAGAGCAAAGAAACTTCGGTAGGAGGTGGAATTCCTTCTTGCCCACGACTTGCGGAGACAAGCGAACAGTGAGTCTATGGGCGTCGCCTTTGCCCTTGTCGTCTTACCCCCAAAGCCAAATGGGTGGATCTTGCGTCCTCTGCACGGACTACCGGCAAAATCACATAAGTGACTCTGACGTCCGTTCCTTTCCTCACTAACGCGCGTATGATGATGTCATCGATGTATGGGCAGAGCTTCCCGGTTCGTTACTAAATCGACTTGCTGAAGGGATACTCCCAGGTGCAGCTTGACGGAGAAACCGCCAGACATAGAATAATATTCATTCTCTCCCTGATCGTCTCAATATATCCTCAGCCACTTTTGTGTCACCCCCGACGGTTCCTCTTCGAATACAAGGTCCGGCCGTTTTGGGTGAGGAACGCCCAAGCAAACTTTTCAGCAGGTTGCATTGACACTGGTGTTCTTCGATGACTTGGAAGGTGGTTCAAGCATTCCTGGACAGACTCTCGTCTCACGGATCGGATACAATGGGAAGATAACACCTCGAGCGACTTCAACTTTACCTCGCCGTACTCTACTACTGTTGTTCCACTGAGGTCGCTGAGCTGACGATTACCTGGCGAAGAGCGAGTTCGGGTGCACGCCAAAGTCCATTTTCCTGGGTCACAGTGTGTTGGGGAGGGCGTGACACCCCGTCCACTGCCACACATTTGAGGCGGCGAGTCTTGCTCGTACCGACACCGCAGACCGCAAGTCTCTTGCACGCTTTCCTCTGGAACATGGCTGGTTTACATACAGGAGGTTCCTGTCCGAATTTCTCTCACGTATCTGCCGCCCTCTCTACACTTGATTAGCCCTAAGAAATTATTTACTTGGTGACGATCAGAATGTCAAGAATCTTTTCTGACAAGATACGAGCCATGCTTACGTCTCCTCCGTTCTGACGTCTCCTTGATTTTTGAGAAACCATCTGGCCTGCACATCGCGCGAGTGACAGCGGGAAGCGGGACGCTGTGTTGCTACAAGGCTGGCCACCCACGGACTTCTAGTCTTATGCCTGTCTGTTTACTCTATTCGTGCCAAGTGTTAAAAAGCATCCGACAAGTTAGTTTCTACTATTGAATAAGGACTTTCCTCTCATTGTTAATGGCGCTCAGAAAAATTTCAAGTTTACTTAGAATAGTGGGCAAACACCCCTAGTAACTCAGTCTACAGTGATCATAATGCCCTTTGAAGTATTCTTAAGCAAATAAAATGAAAAAGTACCCGAAATTCAGGGACAGGTTTAATGAGATGGGTCTTTAAATATACAGAGCTAATTGCCATCTAGAAATAAAACATCATATATAAACAGGGAAAGATAACAGTTTTGCTGTAGTCTTCATTACGATGAGCTATTCAGTGGAACGGCAAGTTGAACATTTACCTATAATTTCCTTAAAAGGTTGAAGGTGTTAAGATGGACTAATTAGGTAGCTAGACTATTAGTTGCACTGATAAGTTGGGGGGGAGGGGGGGGGGGCGTCATCTAAATGATCGCGTTTGTTGATATATTTTTTTTCACCATTTTTTGGTGTGATTTCGGTATTCCTCACATATTTAAGTTCTAATAGGTTTGAGGTGACCTGGCATAATAACTTAACTAGCGAACTGTAATAGGTTTCTGGAATCCGGCGGTCGACCTATGTTTCCGGTGGCTGACGCGAGCTCACTGCCTTGGCTACTCCGACCGCGTACCAGCCACCTGGCTTTCGATCATCCTCACTCCGGCCATATTGTCAGGCTCGAGTTTTTGCGTGTCTCTTTCTCTGCCTATGGTCACCTCTCGGGCTAAGTATTTTTGTTTGATGTATCTGTAAACATTTTAGGATGTTATCTCTGTTAGGTAGTAGGATTGTTTTGTTTTCTACAGCTATGATATATAATGAGATGTACTTATCTATACTGTAGTCCCATAAAAAAATGCGAATATTAGTTACTTTGGTTCTTCCATGTGTTTTCCCTTTACCATCGGGCAGAACTGTTTGAACTTCTGCTATACCTGGCACCACAGATAGTATCCCCTAGACTTTATTGTTGCCATTACGCTATATATATAGTATTTTAATACTGATATTATATATATTAATATATATCTAACTCATATCACTCTATATATAATATACTATAATCAATTATATATTATATATATATACTCTCTCGATAATATATAATATATATAATATATATAATATTCTATTTATATATATACATGATTATCGATACTATATCTATATATGTATATATATTAAATCATATCTAATATATATAATGATATATAGATAGTGAGTATAATATACTATACAAATGTATATATACATTATCTAATATCATGACTAATTCAATAATATACTAATATTAGTTATAATATAATATATGATATAATAATGATATACATCTATATCTCGATAGATATAAATATATATACATATCTGATAATTAAGATATATATATATCATAACTATATATATCCAATATATACTAATATAGTATATACATATATATGAATATCTATTAATATGATATAATCGATATTATACATATATATAATTCATATACTAACTATATATACTCATACTACATATTCTTTCTACATATATATAATATATCATAATATATATAATATATATAATATATATATAATATTATATAACTTCATCCTCCTAATATAATATACATATATATTAACTATATAGCTAATCATATATATTACTCTATATATCATATGTATTACTATATATATATCTCATAATACATCACACACAACCACACACACCACACACACTACCAATAGCGCACAGTATACACACTACACCCACATCCACACTACATCTACACACACTGCCCATATATTAGTATATAATATCTACTATTACTAGTATATATATATATGTATACTATATATGTGTATTATATAGCTTATCATTTATTATATTTATATTTATATATAGTTTATATTTATATACATATTATACTATAAGATATAGCATAATAATTATATATAAATATATATAATATATTATATATGTTATAGTACTGATATTACTCATTATATATATAATATATATTGAACAATCGCCTATATATATGTTATAATATATTTACATATATTTACCTTACTACGATTATACTTATATATGTATAGTTATATTGTCTCAAGGCCCGCTCGCCTCGTCTCTCTCTGCCGACCAACAGACCCAAGGCAGGTCTAGGCTAGCACGGCGTGCCTAATCTGCACTAGGGTCGTGACACTGAAGCACCTCTGGCTCAATAGGCACCGATCACGGACATCATTGCGTCCCAAACATCCACGAGAGGACATGCCATTGGCGGGGCAGGGGCACGATAATTCAATCACAAAAGTTACAGTCTTTCGCTTTTCATTTCACACAAAGTTATATTAAGCCCGTACACTCGAACTTTTCTATAGGCACAATAGTCAGGGGAACTCCAGAAATGTCACACTGCAGCAATGCAGCTTGTAACAGGGCAACATCAAATGTTTATATGCGAGGTCCCAAGGGGCACACCGAATGGGGCGGGGTCTAGGTCTTGCACAGGAGCAGCTAGCCCAACTGAGTCTCGCCGGCTTGTTCTGCGCTCCTCCGTCTTCACAGCCTCTAGCTGCGTCAATGTTTTGCCCAGGCCCAAATTCATGTTAAGATCACATGTTTCATCGCATCTAGAGTAAAAAGACCCACAGTGCGCGTAGCATATATGTATGATATGATTTTGTATAATATAAATATTATACTTGATATATAATAAAGTAGTATATATATATGATTATACTATTATTATACTAATAATATGTATACTATATATACCACATTATATTATTAGAATAGTTATATAAGGCATATGTATATATATATTATATGTGATATTATACATATATAACTAATAACTTAGTGTATATATATTTATTCTGTATATACAGATACATATAGTATACTGGATATATATATATTCTATATTATGATATTCATAATATATATATTACCTTATTATTATATTTTATATACCTGATTATATTATCTATACATATATACTATATACTACATTGATTATAATATATATATAAATATAACATTATATCAAATATAGTATACAAGGATCCATATACTCATATAGATGTATAATAATATATAACTATATACTTACTATATTATATATATTATGGAGAAACAAAATTCTCCGCATATATATATATAATATTTATATACTATATATTTATATATATATATATTTATATATATATAGATTATTTTATAATATAGTAAGTACTGTATATTATATACATATATATATATCAATATACATATATATATATATATATATACTAATATATAATATATATATATATAATATATATCATAATGTATGCATTTGATGCATTAAAACATCTTATATATTATATGAATATATCCTACTATATATATATATATCTATTAACTCTATATATATTTGCTCTATTTCATACTACATATTGTAACTCTGATATATATATACTATTGAATATAGTCAATATATATATGGATTTATATATATTTATATTCTATATATTATATATATATTAACATATATATAGTAGTATGTATGAAATACCTACTTCGGTTGTCGTGTATTATATATATGATTTAATATATAGATATATATAAGTACTTATTGTAATAATACTCATTATATTGTACAAAAATCTACTGATTATTACTGTAGAGGTCTCCATCGTATATAATGTATACATATATATATATATATATATAATATACTCTATATATAAATGTATATAATAGTATATATATATATATGCTAATATATACCTTTATATACCATATTGGCATATATCTGATATGTGTACATATATATAATTATCTCAGATATTTATATATTATATATATATTAACCTTATCTATATATATATATAGTAGATTATTACTAATTGAGTACTTCATTGCTATATATCTATATGTAGTATATAGTATTACGTATATCTGATATACATACATATATATATATTATACTATTTAATAGCTTTGTCATATATGTATTTCTTTATATACTATAATATCGTAATCTATACATTATCAATGTGTATATATGTGTACTATATTATTTTATGATATAATATATATATAGTATATGATAATCATATTCTATTACTCATAAGCTATATTTCTATATGTGTATATTAATATATTAGTATTTGTATAAATATATATCTATATATTATATATATCTCTCATATGTATATATTATCCGGACATTATTATATACATATATATATTCTAGTATATACGTGATATAGTATTTAAGTACTATAACCTTATGTACTATATATGATATTCATATATTTGGTATTCTATATACCTTAGGTAATATATATATATAGATATTATAATATATACTATATTATATAGCTATAGTATTACTCATGACTATATATATCTAATACATATATAACAAATATAAATATATATATACAGATATAATTACTATATATATTGTTAATGATAGCTATATAATATATATACTACGATACTATACTATATTTACTATATACATTATAGTACTATATGTACAATTTATATGTGCTACATTGTTATAATACATATATTTATTATATATATATTATTTTTTATTTATATAGCTTATATCTATACAATACATATGATATTATTATGAGTATACTATAATTTATATATAGTATTATATATATATATATCTATCTGATACTATATGATTTTCTACAATTACTATACGTATATATACTAGTTATTATATATATATATATTATTATATATTTTTATAATATATATATACTTATATATACTGTTTATGTGCTACTGCATACATTAGTATATACTATATCTACATTAGTACTATACTATATATAAATATATATATATGTATATATAGCATATACTATATTATCTATAATATATACTATATATCTATATAATATGCATATATAATTATCCCTCACTATACTAATATTCATTATATACTACATATATTATATCTTTATATTATATTATGTATCTATATAGGTATATAGTATATATATATCGTAGTATATGAGCATATATCACATATATATATATCATATGATGTTATATCTATCTATATTTAGCATATATATATAATACTTATATATATACTATATAGTGTATAGTTCAGTCGTCAAGCTAGTATATAATAATATATATATATATATTAAATTATATTAG
Source organism: Penaeus monodon (assembly GCF_015228065.2). Taxonomy (NCBI): domain Eukaryota; kingdom Metazoa; phylum Arthropoda; class Malacostraca; order Decapoda; family Penaeidae; genus Penaeus; species Penaeus monodon. The sequence goes on from NW_023661362.1 coordinate 23,107, forward strand.
ATTACTATTATAGTAATACCATATTAATATATAGAATACCTATAAGTAGCTATATTACTCATATCTACTATAACTATAGTATATATATATAATATAGTATATATAGTATTCATTTATAGTTGTATCTATATACTACTGTTTATGCGATACATGGCCTACATATACTATGTCATTATAAATATCTATTAATGATATATATTAATATAGTAGTCTAAGATATATATATATATACCTACCATATACTATATGATATAACTAGCATCTATGCCATCTCTATATATTATATATATATTATATATCATATAGGTGATAGTATAATCTAGTACATATCTATATATACTATCATAGCTTATATATACACACACACCACACACACACAGAAATCATCGTGTTACTCACACTACACACACACCACACACACGACACACTCTATATTATATATAGTCGGCACTACTTCAAGGTGTCACCCTCTCCTCGATCGGGCCTCTCATCTCTCCTCGCCCTCACCCTCACTTGTCCTTGCCCTTTCCCCTCCCCTCTTATCTCGTTAATAGCTATATGTATCATATATATAGTAGATTGAATATATTCTCTATATATCTAATACATACTATGTATCGATATACATATATATATATATAATATATATGATATATCATCTATATATATATATGAATATACCTCATATATTATATATAGTAATATCTTACCTGTCTGGATATATTATATAGTATATCTTTAATATAGTATTGATAGTATCACATAGTATAGTCTCTCTATATAGTTATTACTCTATATATAGTATATTTCTACATATATCTCATTAACTTTTAAGTATATTACATGATATGATATAGCTTCATATATATATATAATATAATTTATATATATAGTCTAACCTAGTACTAATATATCTATATTATATTTATTTATTTAGTATATAATCATATAGTAGCATATGCATATCATATTGTAATCTATATTATCATAACCTTAGACTCTAGTATATACTTAAGTATAGTTATAATTAGTCCTATAGTTATCTTTTTTTTTTTTCTTGGGGAAAAGTTTTTTTTATTATTGTATACTGCATGAGCTATATTATATTATATATTTATCTATATTACTCTATCTATATATATGATTAACTGTTATATCCTATAGCTATATACAAAAATATATTATATAGCATTCATACTATATATGCATATATGTATGATAGCAGTATTATCTAGCTTATATAATATATATATATATATAGACTATAAGATATACTATAGTGATACTATCATATAAGTATTAACTCTATTTATATATTCATATTCGCATTACTATTGTCATGATATATTAGGCGATATTATATTCTAGGTACATATATGAGTATAGAATAATAGTATATATTGGTACGATATATAAATGATAAATAATATATAATATATTCATATTATATATAGTATAACGTTATATGTATATATTATGTACTATATTAATCAATGATAATCTATTATATATGATATATATATATATATATATAGTATACATATGATCAATATAAGTATAATTATAGTATTATAATATATATACTATATTGGTATCATCATATAATATATATCTATATACAATAAACGCACATAGACTATAGTGCTAATTTACTCTATATGCATAGACATATATAGTAGTATACATATTATTTTATCATATATATTTCGATATATAAATACTAATAAATATACTCTTATTATATATATATGAATATATATATATATATATCTATGATTAGTTAGTACTACTATATATCATTCTTGATAATAGTAGATAGAAATATATATATATAGATGGATATGATAACTTCATATATGTATAATAAAATATATACATACATATTATAGGCGGGGGACGTGGCTGGTGGGGGCGGGGATCTGGTATTCAATATACATATAAATTGCTATTTATATATAACATATAGTACTATATAATATATATATATATATATATAGTAATATATTATATATTTATATATACTATATATAGTATGTATAGATTATATATACAATATATAGAATATATACATATCAAATAGTAGATTATATATATTAGTGTATAATATATATATATATATATCTATATCTTATATTAACATACTATATATGCATATCATATATTATATATTATGACTATAGCAGTATATATATTATATATGATTACTATTATATTTATATATATATAGACTAATATCACTTACTTTGACTATATTATAGATTCCTATCTCTATATATATTGCTAACCATATTTTGCCCATATATATTTTATACAACTATATTATATACTAATATTACTACCTAACTATATGATATATATCAATATAATTATATATATATAATTACTTTGATCTTTAGTGATTATGATGATCTATCTCTACAATATAGTTATATATATATATGTAGATCATATACTATTATTGACATATTATAAAGAATATTTTATGATACTCAGTATATATATATATATATTATAGTCATCATAATATTACTATTACTATATACTATCTAATATATCTTTATAATCGTCTAATCGCTGTTATTTATATATACATATGACTATTATTATAAATACTATTGTATATTGGGATATATCAGATAAGTATATATATATATATATACTATATATATTTTAGTATATAGATATATATTATATTTATTATAACTTCGTATATAGAATATGTATATATATATATTTAATACTACAGATATATATATACATATGATATATATATATTGCTCTACATATATATCAATATATTGTCATTCTCTAATATATACATTGATATATATGTGTATATTATATATTAGTATATATAATGTGGTATCTATATGTATTGAGTATGATATATCTTGTATTTCTTATTATTATTCATAGTTACGATATATAATATTTATTACTTAGTATCATATATAACTATATATATATACTCTATATATATATCGTATATATACACTATGTTTGATATATAAACTCAGTATATCATATATATATTTATTATATCATATAATAAATCTATATATATTATATATATATATGTATATATATATACTATAGTGTAATCGTAATTCATTATAATTTAGTTATACATATTTATAAATATTAATATATTCATATATTAACAGCTTATATATAAATCATGCCATATATATGTCAAAGACATATACTATATACTGTATATATACATACTAATGACTTATGTATAATATATAGATAAATATATATATGACTCTATTAATATAGCCGTCATTTATATATATGATATATATACTAGATATAGTATTACTATAATATAGTTTATGATATATATGCATGATCTCATAGTTATATCTAGATATAGATAATTTATAATAAAATAACTCTTATATTATTAATGATATGTTATATTATATTATGTATAATGTATATTTATACATCATTTCTATATATGAGATAGTCATATATCGTATATTATATATATCTATATATATATCATATATGATTTTATATATATATAATTATATACTATATTACTCTATACATGTATATAGTATATTATATCTATATGTTTTACAAAATGTATATATGTATATATATATATATCATAGTATTACTTATATATTAATTATTCCGGTGAATATATATATAGTATATATAGTATATAGTGTAATAACGTCAATTTTATATAAGACATCTGTTATAAAATATATTTATTCTATATTGTGTCAGATATATATATTTAATATATGTAATGACAGACATCATATATATATTATTACTAATTTACTATATATTCATGATTATATATAAGGTATACTCAGTAATATATAATTAGTATATATTACCGTATATATCATATGAACTAAACTTAGTTATATTTTAATTATTCTATATGCTTTATATATTATTTCGTGCTATCTATTATAAGTATATATTTTATATATTTGAAACCAATAATCTATATATAATACACATATTTGCATATTCTATATATATACTATATATATATATATATATATATATACCATATATATATATATGAGTATTGTATACTATATTATATATATAATATATACTATCTATATATTATACTATATATAGATTCATTGATCTCATATACTAATTATTGAATTCATTATACGTCACCTGTGTGTGTGTGTGTTGTCGTGCTGTGTGTGTTTGTGTGTGTGTGATGTGTGTGTGTGTGTGTAGTGTGGGTTTTGTGTGTGTGCGTTATGTGTGGGCGTGTGTTTTGTGTGTTCACATATGTATACTCATTATATCTACTCATATTATAGATACTATATACCTACTAGTAGTGCCTATATAGACATGTATTGTAGTATAATATTAATAGTTCATTTATTTATATATATTATCTAGCTAATTATATATTTTCATCTATATATGATAATACTATACTAGGTATTCCTAGTATATATATATATTTATTTAGATAGATAGATACGATAGATAACTATATCAGTACATTATATACTCATATAAGCATATTAGTGATATAGTAGTATAGTATATTACTCATTATCTATTTAACTGACTACTAGACTAATAAAGATATATATTTAGATAGGATAGATAGATAGCATAAATATATCGTAGCATTATATATATATAAATATACTATCTATAGATCTTACTAATTAATATAGTATAATTTATATATATTTATATATCTAAATATAAATATTATGCATATATATATAATACTTATCATTTATATTCTATTATTATATATAGCTAGATATATTAGTTATACTATATATACTATAGTATACATATAGCGACTATATTATGCCGATATATACATATTTATGTAATATATGTATTTATAAATATTCTATCATATTGCATATATAGTCTTATAATAATGGACGTTACTATATATATATGATATATATAGTATACCTCTTACTTATAGATATTCGCTATGTTATCTTCGATAGTATGATCTCTAATATATATTATCTATATAATCTTTAAATGTAATTATATGATGATATACATATCTATATATATACAATTTCATACTATATATTGATATCGTATAGCTATATATATATATTATATCGATCATATGATATACATATATCTAGATATTATATATACTATATATTATATATATATATATATTATTATATATATCATATACTATTATTTTATTATATATTTATAATAGTAATATATATATATATTGTATATATATATACTATTTATATATACTATATAGTTATATCCTTTACGTCGTAATATAGTCTATATATGTTAGAGAACATGATATTATATATATATATAATGAATATATATAATGCATGTATGTATTATATACACACACATATATATATTGCTTTTTATCTATATATATATATATAAATTTTATTATCATATATATAATTATATCTATATATTATTGTATAAAGTATATATATATGAATATACTGAACACATTATAGCTCTATACTCTATAATTTTATATATATGATAGATATATATATATAAATGTTCTACATATGTGTTCTATATCTAAGTACTCATATGTATATTAAGGAGAATATATAGTACTATTATATATATCTATATATGGAGTATATAATATATATATTGATATAGCTATATATATTAACTAGGATACTATACATATATCATAGTAATACATGTATATATATTGGTATGTATATCCTACATGTATACTATATGCTATGATATATATTACCATATGTATTGTCTTATATATTTACGATGTCTAGTATTACTGTATGATATCTACACATATGTATGTCTATATATATTATTTGTATCTATATATGTCTGTATGTATTATGAGATATACTATATATTATTATATCACTAGTATATATGATATGTATATATATATAATATAAGTTATTTGTCCTATATATATTGTCATATATATTATTTACTATATAGTAGTAGTAATAGTATTTGTTTTTATATATATACATATATATAATATACACTTTGCTATACTAAACATTATATATAGTGACTATGATATATATATCATATCTATATTATTAAACATATTATAGACAGATAATAATATTTTATTATATATATATAATAATATATCAATATATATATACCCGTCTATTAAATGTATAATCGATAGTATATAATTAATATAACTGTCTCTTATATATTTTATTATATTACTATATATATAGTAGGTATATTATATCTATTATAGTATAGTACCTATAGATTAATATATATATATTATATGCTATATGTATGTAGGGTATGTATATACTAGTATGTATTACTACTTCCATATATGGTAGATATATTATACTTATCAGTAATTATAGTTATATACATATATATATTACGTATTAGCTATATTTATGATATCTTATATATTATACCATATATATATGTATATATATACTATAGATATAGATAGATTAGTAATCTATATAATCCTAATGATGTAGATATAGTATATTCTACTTATATATGATGTATTACTGGTGGTGTCATTCAGGTATGATATCTTAATAAGTCTTATATTACATCATACTTATATATTATATATAATATATATATTAATCCGATATATTTATAGTATATTCTCATACTAATAGTATAGGTATATGAATATGCATATATATAAAGAAATAGTATATTATCTATACTATATAGTATATATAACTATATATAGTACTATATACTATTCATATATATAAATACATATAGATATATTTAGTTATTTATTTATATACTCTACTAAACATATGTAAGCACTAAAAGGCCCCGACGAACACAGCGGGGTCACAGTCTCATCATGCTTAATTGTAAGTTTTCATGTCGTGAATCTGGCTTGGAGTGAGTATCGTGGGTGAGGTTCTCGTCCAGTCTATTTTCATCTGAGAGTGTTGTTGTTACGACACTCTCCGTAAAAAATGACGGCGGCTGAAACATGAACCTACGGGGTGGGTGTCCCGTTAACAAAGAGATTTATTTTATATATTATAATATTCGTATATCTATAATTCTATGTATATGTTATTCTTATATTACTACTATATATATATATACTCATATATATTCTATCTATACTATTTTAATTATTTATATATTATATGATATATCGATATGAAAAAAAAAAGAAAACAATATATATATCTCAAAATGTATATAAATATATTCTATATAATGCATATATATAGTATGCATATATATTTCACATATATGATCCTGCCCTACTATATAATATAATATATTATATATACTATATATAATATTACTATAGGTTATATAGTATATTAGTATATTACTCGTCGATACTATATGTATAGATATTTATATATCTCTGCCCGACTCTCTCTCCACTACCCCTCTCCCGTCGCTCTCCTGGCTCTGTTTCTTCCTACATCAATCTTATCAAGATATGTGTATATTACGTTACTATATCATATATACTATACTGATATATGACAATAAATTTAGTGTTAGTATATCTCTATATATGGTACCTATATATTATAGTACCCCTATGCTTATATTATATTACTTATATATTATATATACTTAATATAGCTATAATATAATATATCGATATACTTATATTATAAGTTTATAATACTAATATATTATCTATACTATCTCTATTATTATATATTTTATAATACTATAACACCTCATAAGTATATAATTATAATTTTAATAACATATATATAATATATATCTATCTTATACTATATGATATAATGTATTATTATTTATACTTCATATATTATATACTGAATAAATATATATACGCGAAGTGTATATACTATTATAGTATATGAACATATATTTTATATATAACATAGACTCACCAACACACACACTACACACACACACACACACACACGACACACGGACGACATGCAACAACACACACACACATCACATATTATATACTATATATATTCATTCTAGTGTAATCATATTATATAGTAATATATTATCTAACTATATTCATATACACTAAAAATCTGTAGCGAGATATATATAATATATATATCATATTACCCTGTATATATTTATGTAATCATATACTGATATACTATATCATCTATATTAACTATATAACTATATTCATATCTCGTATATGATATATATATATAATATATTATATAGTATACTAGTATATATGTGATACCTTCTATACGAGTATATATTCGAGTCTATATATCTATACGTGATATATTATATATATGACTAGGTAATTATAGTATATATATAATATGTTATCTATATATAAATATAATATACTAGTATGGCATACTCTTATCTCACTTTATACCATACATATATATATAGAATATATATATAATATATATATATATATATGGTTATTACTATACTTACCTATATTAGTACATATATTAGTAATATATATTATACTATATATTGTGACTGATATAATTGATATGATACTATATTATATACTATATCTACGCTACTATATACCATTATTATTATGTATAATATATGGTATCTTATATATATATAGTTATGACATATTCATTATATATTTCATATACTTTTATAGATATATAATAGGTATATATACTAATATATATGATATCAATAAGTATATATATATATATAGTATTTATCATTTATACTATATTATACTATCATACTTTATTATGGCTATCTTCATTATTCTATTTATGTATATTATATCATGTAGATATGATACTCGTTATAATATTTGAATATCTAGTTTATACTATACTGATATCCTCTATATATTTTTATATATTAGTAATTTATACTCATATATTATACCTGTACTCGTATAGGGTATAACTATATATTATAGCATATATGTAATGATTTACATATATATGGCATATATATGTATGTATATATATGCAGTATATATATAATATATGTAGTTATATATCTATATACATATACTATATATATACTATAAGTACTATATAGTATATTATATATAATATATCAATATCTATAATTATAATCGCCCACGAATACTCGTATAGCATACTATATATAGGTACTATATATATACTATATCATCATAAGCTCATATATATGAGTCATATAATATTATATCTTAAATATATATGATTATTACTATGTTATATGACATACTATATATACTGTAATATATACTTATTATAATATCATATACTGTACTCATACTAATATATGTACTTAGTAATATATGTATTCTTATAGTACTAATTTATATTATATATCAGTATATATATATACATCTCGTATATATATACTATTATACAGTATTTAACACAACACACTACACCTACACACACACGACACACTCGCACACACATATATTTTATAATATATAATTATAGTATATATATATGATTTAGTATATGTTATATTAGTAACTATACTATCTAATATATATAAATATATATATTAAATATATATACTCAATATATCTATATAAATGGAACTATATATATATTATTATTATATAGATTGTAGTTATATTCTTATACTTATATCAGTTCTCTATATCTATAATATGACATGTATCATATCGGTATTATAAATAGATATATATGATATTATATCATATATTTATATATATTATTTATACATATAGCAGGATAGACATTATATGCTTATACTATACTGTATCGATATAGAAAATCGCATATTTACTATATACTTTATATATATACTATTAGTATCCTATATACGTATATACTCTATACATGATATAATATATTTATATTAACTCATATCTATAGTATATTATATCTCATATTAATATATGATGTTATATATATGATAATTATGCATATAACTGTATCTATTTCCATCTATCAGCAGTATATATAACGTATGTATACATATATATATCTATACCGCATTGAATAATATATATATATATGTTATATCTATAGTTATATATTATAAGTATATATTCATAGTCATATTATGAATATAATCTATTCTATATTCATATATATATATCACTTAATATATATAGTTGTAGTATCTATTACTCTATATATATATATATAAGTATTTATTATATACTATGTATAGCATATAGCATTATCTATGCATATGAAATTGTTTGTATTATATACATATCTTATATCTATGCAATCATATTCGTATATAGCTAGTGGGTATATTCTATGAATATTATATAAATATAGTATACCTTATATATAATATATCTTAGCTATAGATAATAATACCGTACTATCTATCTCAATTATAATACTATTTATAATATATGTAGCCGCCTATATAGATATAGTTATACTATATTATAGTGTATCATATATATATATAGTATGATATATATCATATGATATTACTATATATATATCTATATATACTATAGCGTACTCAGTATAGTATATATAGGCGTATATCTATAACTGTATTATATATAGTTCACAATGTGTATATATATGGTATCTATATACTATATAAGTAATTATATATTATTAGATACTCATATATAGTATAGCTATATATATGCATATCTTTTATGACTTTACTAGTTATATATACAATATCTATTACTGATATTATATATAATAGCTATTATTAGTATTTATATATTATATATATATATAGGTAATATCATATTATATTATACGTACTGATCTCAACTCTATATGTTTACTATTTACTCTCAATATATCTATTTGTATAATGGCACGTATTATATTGTATATATATACTAGCAGACTATGATATACTTATATACTATACTATATATATATAGTAATATTATCTATAATTCTAAATACTATATGAATATATACATATACTAGTACCTATATAGTATACATATATTAATATATATATTATAGTATATATATTAGGCGTATATATCTCTATATAGACGAAGAGCGAGAGAGAGTAAGAGCGAGAGAGTAGAGAGAGAGAAGAGCGTAGAGCGAGAGAGGAGAGAAGAGCACAGTAGAGAGAGAGACTCTGAGCAGAGAGAGAGTGAGAGAGAGAGAGGAGACGAATAGATAGTATATGAAGATGTATATATGTCCTTATATGTGAGTATTTACATATATAAATGTATATCTATTATAGTATATATATATATGTCACGTTATATTATATGATATACTGATATTCTCATATTGCTATATATATTCATATATGTATTACTATATTAGTGATTAACTATATGATATATATATATATATATATTATATGACTATCATATATCTATAAGTAGTATATACATAGCATATATATGTATCATATATTCATTATAATCTATATAAATATGCATATATATCTGCATATTAAATAGCTATATATGAGCATATTATAAATTTGAATATATATATATATATAATACTATATATATATTATATAGTTCATATATATATAACTATATGAATATATAATATATATTACTATATAGCTATATACACTATTCAGATATCAGTATATATATGAGTCGCTATGAGTATATATGATATATATATAACTTTTGAATATAATATTACCGTCTGTATCTGTCCCATTATATATGCAATATAATGCTATATATAGATGTATTTGTATACATATATATATGTAGTTTATGATCTACATATATACTTCTCTAATAGTATAATTATATAACTATATATTATATGAATATATATAATATATTATAACAAATATTATATGACAAATTATACATACATTATATATGAATGTAATAGTCATATATCTAAATATATATATAGATACTATATATATCTATAATATAAATATACATACTATTCATTTATACTATATAGCATACTAAATATATATTATATATATGATAGTATAATAATATATGATTACACTGTAATATACTATTATATTCTTTATATAGAACATTATATATACAATTATAATTAGCATATATATATATATTCATCTATATATAGTTATATATATATATATATATATATTATATCATATATATTATATTATTTACAATATGGCGATATATATCTACTATAGTAGGTATATATATATAATATTTATATATATAATATATATATATTACTATACTATATCTATATCTAATGTATATTGGTATGTATTATAATCATATATATATATGATATATATAATATATTATAATATATATAATATGTATATATTCTATGTCATTTAGCTATATATCATGTATATATATACATATCTATAATCTTATATCTATATATCATATATATATCAATAAGTATATTAGTATATACATATATATAATATATTCTATAGAGTGCTTCTATATATATATGATATATAAATAAAAATAAACACATATATATATATATTATATATCACTATAAATATATATGAGTGTATATTGATTACTAGTACTATATATATAATATAATAACCTATAATAATAAGAATCTATATATTCTATATAATTGATACTATATTTTACTCTCATTATATATACTATTAGTTCATACTGATATATAGTATTATTTCATATTATCATACATGTATATATATATACTGTATCTATATAATTATATAGTATATATATAGTATTATATAAATACTATATATACATAGTATATAGTATATATAGTATATATTATATATATTATATAGTATAGTGTATATATAGTTGAGTTAGTATACGTATATAAGTATTTATAAAATATGGAGATCATATCTCGTTTTATTATATATACAGCATTTATGTATATATATAGTTACTATACTATATCATATATCTATATATATATATCTTAATAGTATCATCTATCTATTGAGTATAAGTCTATATAAATGTGTACTATATCATTACGAATGAATTTATATTCTTTATCAACTACTCATGACGTATGTATATTATATATATAATATATAAGGTGATATATTATATTAATCTATGATACTGTTATATATATATAGTTCTCACTATATTCCTACTATAAATCTATATATATATAATATTATATATTATAGATATATTTCTATATGAGCATATATATTATATAATACCTATATATATATATCTATATATCCGTATTTTGATCATGATAGTATAGTATATATATATATACTATCTATCTTATATAATATATATATAGTATTATATAGTTCATAAATATAATACACCACATATATATTTGCGATTAATATACATACCTCTTGTATATATATATATATCTATATATATAATATATATAATTATTATAACTATATATATATATATACTCTAGATTAAGATAAGATACGAGACATAAGATATAGATATATACAGTATGTTAAATATGATGCGATATACTATCTGTATAGTCCATCATTACATATACTATATATATATTATATATATATATATACTAATAATTAATATATATATATTTTACTATATAATACATAATATAGTGGGCATTATATATCAGTCGATATATTACTATATCATAGCTAATATGACTATATATACGTCCATATAGCATATATAATACTAGTTATCTATATATATATATAGTATGTATGATATATAATAATATCTATATATTATACCTATTTATATAATCCTATATATAATATACAGTATTATGATATGGCTCTATATATTTATTAGGTCTGATAATATATATATTTATACTATGATATATAGATTATAATATATATAGTATACTATATATGTATGTATGTTCTATATATATATGTATATATATATTCATTTTACATATCTATGTAATATTATATTACATTATCTAATATCTTATATCTAGTATATATATCGTAGTATTATATATCTCTTATATAGCATATATGATGATATTACTATATATTATACATATATATTAATAGCTATATCATATCACACGCATTTATAGATATCATATATTGAACATATAAACTATATATATCGTAGATTAAGATAATATGATCTCAATATATATACAGTCTTATATATATATACATAATTATCCCTACTATATATATATAATATATATATATATAAGAAGTATATATATAACTTGAGTCTATACTCTATAATTGCTATATCATAGCATATTATAATATGATATATTATAATAGATACTTATATATAATAATATACTGGAGCTGGATATATAGACAAATACATATATTATTATATAATATAGGAGTATATTATAATTATACTATAATATATATGATATTATTGTTTTATTTTTTTTTTTTTTTGAATAGTATTATTTTTTCTTTGGAGAGGAGGGGGGGTAATTAATATAATAGTTACTCATATATATATACTGGTACTTATATATATATATATAGTATATAAGCTGATAGTATATCATACGACTTATCTTGTGCATAAATTAATCTACTCCTGTATATAATTATTATATTATATTATATAATTAGTTAGAGCTATACGTTCTTCTATATATTGTCTATATTATTATATATATATCTATATATAATACATATCTATTGACAACCTCAACCTTATCGCTCTCACTGCTCGCCAACGACTGAGCAGCTCATTCCCGATCTCCCGCCAACCTATCACCTCCTCCTGCCACCCTCGTCTCCCTCCCTATAATGATATATTACTGATATATAAAGTATATATTATATATATTATATATAGCTATATTTGCTATAGGATGCATATACTATATATATATATCCTTTATCTTATATATGTATAATATCTATATCTATGTCTAGTCTATTCTAGTAAAGACATAGGCTAGATAGATAGACTATATGATATAGGCTATCCCTACATATGTGATGATATATAGATAAACTATATGTATATCATATATATATAGACTAATATGCTATAATACTCATATAATATATTATATAGGATAGTATAATATAGTTATATATATCTATGCATATATACTATATTCATATATATATTTATAGATATATAATATGATTATATATATACTATAATATAATCTATATATATATATATATATTAAATGTATGTATGTCTATATTATACGGTATGTATTCGCAGTTAATTATTACTATATTATTATAGGCTGTATATAATATTTTATATATATGTATTATTTATATTATATGATACATATATTAGTTATCTTATCTATAGCATTATATACTATATATACTATGACCTAGTCTATATTATATCTAGATGATATATATATTATGTTTGTGTGGTGTTTCTTGTGTGTGGTGTGTTTGTGTGTGTTTGTGTGTGTGTCCTGTATATATATATATCTATATATATATTATAGATACTCCATATGCTTATATATAATATATATCAGTGATGTAATCATATACTATAGCGTATTACTATATATTTAATCTAATATCATACATATAAATAAATAGTATCAGCAGCGATTCGCGTGAATGCAGCCCATCCATATGTCGACTAAATATCTATATGATATATAATACTATAGACTAATGTAGTATATATAACTATATATTATATATATAATGCTATTATATATATATTATATACTATGTAATGTATATTATATATACTATTATCTATATTTAAATATATATACGGCGTTATATCTGTATAGTTATAGATGCATATATGCTATATCTATATGTATATCTATGACTATATATAGTGTATATTATATGATATCATAGTATATAATATGATTATATAATAGATATTCTGAATATTATATTATTCTATACTATATATACCTGTTTGATATATATATATATATATATATCATATACATTATATCGCATCAATCTACTATATAATACACCCTTACTATCATCAATATCATATTATGTAAAGTAATCTATATATATATATACCTATATATACTATATATTATTACATGATATATATATATCTGTATATATATTATTCTTAAATATAGCAGATTGATATCACTATATAGTATATATATGGATATATATATATAATATATACGTAAGATTACGATATACGATATCTATATAAATGATAATATTTCTATCTAACATTTTATACAATACAGTAGTATAACATATACATATATAGTATATATATATATTACGTTAATAAGTATAGTATTTATATACTTATACTGATAGTATATATTTATCTCCTATACTCTCTTTTACATACATGGCGATAATATATATCTATTATTTATATTGAGTCATCGCTAGTATATATATATATATATATATTATATAATATCTACATCATACATATATAGTATACTATATATATGTCTATATGATATATCTATATCATATATATTCATACTATCTGATGGTTAGTGTATTATGTTATATATATAATATCTCGACTATATAGATTAGTATATATAGTATACTAATATATCATAGTATATTATATCTATATATATATTTATACTCGGTATATATGATAGTACTGTAGTATGATATACCCTAGCTATAATATATATATCCTGTAATATTATTATTTTCATTTAGCATATTTAAGAATGGTATATATATACATATCTATATTCTATATCTATATCTAATATGTAGATATAGTGTACTATAATATATAGTAATGATTATATATTATATACTATAGCATATATATTCTATATTATATACATATAAAGATATCTAGTACTATATATATTACTTAGTTATATAATATATATACGTATATTATTATATCAGTACTTTATATATATAGTAAATTATATATATATATATCATAAATTGTATATCTATAATATATATGTATAAATATGTTTATATTGTACTCATATATATATATATATACGAATATCTAGTATATACTTATATCTATATTCACCTATGAGATAGTTAGTATATATGATATTATATGATATAATATATATATGTTATATACTATTAAAGTACATATATGTATAAATATATATATATGAATATTTTATATAGCATATATCATCACTATGAAATAGCTGGCTATAATCTATATGCAGATTCTATATATTTTGGGAATACTGATTTATATATACTGGGAGCGCACCGCCCCTCGGGTCTCGCCCTCCCCTCCAAAGTCACCTCCCGCAGTTCGTCCTGCTACCTCTCTCTCCTCCGCTCTCCTCCATCTTCCCCTCCCCCAACTCCTCAAATATATATTATTATACGTACCTGATCAATATTATAGATATATATTATATCTATATACTATATATATTTGATATGTACTTTATATATTATAAAACACATATATTTTGATGACATAATCTACCCTGTATATATAATATATACTAGGTAATATATATATATAGATACTTACTATTATGTATACTACCTATAGATATATATATTTATGCATTTATATATATGGAGTAGTACAATATTAATATATTACTTATCTATTCATATATAGTCTTTATATCTATATTATATCTGTATTATATACTAATCTAATATATATACTCCATCAATAATATAAAAATTATTTTTTTATATAATATTATATATACTTAAATAATATTATATAGTTTCATATTGTAAATTTAGAATTGTTTTTTTTTTCCACCTGAAATCAAGTTAATAAAAATAATTATTACTAATGCTATATATATATATATATCTATATATATATAGCCTACCTTATATATATATAGTATCTATGATATATCTATATATGTATGTAGGTATTCTACAATATATATGCTATATAATATTCATTACTTATATATGCTCATATATATACTATCATATTGCTATATCTATATATATGAGTTATAAAGATATACTATATAAATGATAGTTGAAGAGTATACGTATATATATTATATAATTATATACTATAGACATAGCTATATATAGTATAATATATATTATATATATATTAGTATATATACTACTATACTATATAATATATATATATCTATATAGCATATAATGAATAGTATATATAAGACTATATAAATATATATATATACTATATATATCTGAATATATATATATTATATAGTCTTATATTAGGTATTATTTATATATACATATAGTATAGCTAGAATATGTACTTAATATACCTATATACTATAAATAACCCTATTATATATTATATATTTATGCTATTATATATGGATATAATATTATATACTATGTATGATATATTAATATCTTTTTTGTGGGATGTGGTAGGAGGATTATTATTTTTTATTTATTATATTACTATATATTATAATATATCTATATATAATTATATATACTATATATATATCTGTATATTATATTTACCACACATATATTTTTTGCCCTAATATATCTACCCTGTATATTAATATATCTATTATATAAGTATGTATATATTATATATATATTATAGTATATATATACATATATTATATAGTACTATTATATGCTCATAGGCTAACATTCATATGCTCTTAATTTATCGATCTTATCTATCTATCTACTATCTATCTATCTATCTCTCTATCTATCTATATATATATATTACTAGTGCATATAATATAGTCTATATATTACTATACTTATGTAGATATACTATATATGATTATATCATATATAAAATCATTATATTATATAACTGTAGATATACTATATATGTATTATATAATCTCATATATATATATTCAATATATAATTATATTATCTCGATATGTATACTATGATATTATATACTGCAGCTATATTTGTGACTATATTAAGTAATTATATAGATAGATATATTATACTTATTATAGTCCTATCATGATATATATAGCTATATATAATGGTATATGTCTCTATATGTATATAGCATTGCCTATAGAAATACCACACATATATATATAAATACTTCTATATTATATATATACTATAAGTCATATATTATACATATTATAGGATATAGTGTATATATATATGATACAGACACATATATTACATATCTGCTACCAAGGATATATATTATATATATATACTACTCATATATATATATATATATATATTCATATACTATAGTATACGTAGTATATATATGGACGTATATAAATATAATATATAGTATTATATATATATATATATTATTTTATATATAACTATATTATTTATATAACTAGGTATACTGCAGTTTGATATATAATTAATTATCGCATATGATATATAAAGATATATATATTATATACATATATGTATATTTCTATATTATACACACCTATACTATATGATTATATGCATAGGTAGTATAGTTATAATGTATAATACATATATTGAATTCAGTACATTATTATATGCTTTATATATATAAACATATATGTATACTTACTTAAATATATTATGACAATATCATAATATATCATTTTATATCTATATACTATACTTCATACTAGATATACCTATATATAATTATAATATATATAATATATGCCATATATATATCATTATGAGTCTATAATATATAATAAGTTCTTTTCTTTTATATAATATATATGTACTCATAGTATATAGTATGTATATATTATATATTATATATCTAAATAGCATCATTATATATACATTATATTATATAGTATATTATATGATTTGTGTGTATATATAGGCATAATAGTTACCTATAGAATATAGGTATATCTATTGATATATATCTCTATAGACTTCTGTATCTATGATATACTATACTATGTATACTATAATATATTATTATATCTATAGATGTATATTACTTATGAGTACCGAATATTGAATTAACTATATTATATATAGTATATCATATATTATATTCACTATATACTGATAATATAATATATAGTTATGTTCATATATATATATGTACATATATACACACATGAAACTATGTACTAGGATTATTTTATATGTACTCGATATGATATATACATATATAATTAGTATAATATATATTACTTACTTATACGTATGATACTCTACTATTTATAAAAAAAAAATAAACAATATAACATATATGATTGATATACTATTGTTACATAATTCTATATAGTAGGTGATATATATACATATCTATATATATGTATTACTAGTATATCCTAACCGACGACAGTCCACATCGCTCCCCCCTCGTCGTTCCGCCGTGCTCACCCTCTTTCTGGCTCCTTCCCTCCGTCATCGCGCCGCTGATCCGCACCCCGCAAGCACACATTCTCCGCGCCCGCATAGGGACCCAAGCTGCCTCTCAGCGGTCCGTCCCGTCGCTCTTCGGCTCGTCGCCTCAGCCCTGCCAATCCCGCGCCCGTCCTCTCCTTCACGCTCGTCCTCTCATATGGTCGTATATACTCCTAATATTATATATATTATATAGCTTATATTTATATATTCATGATATATATATCTATAAATATAATATATACGTCATATATATCTGTTATGATATCCTATAATATAGTTATCTATATATCTATATATATATCAGATAATGATATACTAGGTGATTAATATAGAGTATCTGATATGATATACATATGTACTATATAAGTATATGATGAGTATGAGACTATATACTATAATCTATATATATATATATATAAAATATATACAAATATTATATATCATAATATAGATAAAATCTGTATAGAATAATATGATATTATTATGCGTGACAGGAAGGACTCTAACCCTCTTCCTCGGATTGAGGCTCTTGTTGTGTAGGCCAGCCCTGTATTCACCACACTAAGATGCTGCTGGCATATTCGGGGCAGTTGAAGTAGATTCCATCCGACAGACCAAAGACAGCATTCACAGATGGATACCGCCTTTCATTTTCTGTCGACTTCCCTTTGGTTTGCAACAGCGCCCTCAACATTCAGCGCCATGACGTTCTTTTGACACCTGTCCCTGGGTCGACACACACTTTGTTTCCACTCTCTCGCGACATTGTTATTTACAGTTCTGATTGAACACACTTCAGGACCTGGGACAAGACTCCTCCAACTTTTAAAACCGCTGTCTAAAACTCCACCTGCAAATGTTAGTTTGCAGTTGCACTATAAATTTCTTAGATTTACTATCGCCGCCAATGGAGTCCCTCCCAATCAGGTAAAGTAGCTGCCATTGTCCAGACCCACCACCACGCACTGTTAGGAGATCGCGCGCTTCTTGGATGCCAGGCTTCTTCATAAAGCATATTCCTGGATATGCTAACATTACTGCACCATTACATCTCATCCTTAAGAAGACCCATTTATGTTTGATTATATATCTATATATATTTTCATAGATGTAAAATTCATTATATATTTGTTTGTATGTAGGTATCTGTGTACCTCTGTACGTTCGTGAGAATGTCCTTGGTCGCTATTGTTTTTACCAAACGTATCTTACTAACCTAACGGAACTCGTAATCTACCTAAAGCTACTTAACTCTAAACTAACCTCATGTAAGGAACCTTGTTTTTCCCATAACCTAACGTAACCTAATAATATAGTATTATATATATATTATATCTATATTTATCTATTATTATATTATCTATATATATATCTAAATATATATGTACCATTTATATACACATCATGTATAAATATTTATCTAAGACTGGTACACTTATATAGACACATACTATATATATTTATAGTAATATATCTATAGTAATACTAATATATATATATATATTATTGCTATGTATATATACACAACAAAATCTTATAATTCATATCCTTTATATATTTAAGGAGGGGAGGGAAGGGGGGACGGAGAGAATAACGAAATCAGTGGAAATTAGGAGTAGTGAAGAGTACGAGGAAAGGGGAACGTAAGATAGATGGAAGGAGGAGGAGGAGGAAGAGGGAGTGCTCCTCCTCTTCCTTACAATTTCTATCTATATACATATTCTTATACATATATTACTATAACTATATATTCTATATATTATATATATATAATCTATATATATATCTATATATATATATATATATATAATAATATATATATATATATACTATATATATATCGATATCTATGATTTATTATATATCTTATAGATATATATATATATATATCATCAATATAATCCTTATATTATTATATATATTACTAATATATATCATATATATTATATTATGTGAACATATGAGTATATATTTATATGATTATATATAATATATATATATATATATATATATATATTATATATAATATATTATATATATATATATATATATATGTATAATATATATATATATATATATATAGTCTGTGTGGCATATATATATATATATATATATATAGTTAATATATCTATATATATAATATATTCTATACGTATATATGTATATTATATATATATCATTAATGATAATAACCATATAAGCATAAGCATATCTATATCTTATATCTATCTATCTATATATATATATAGATATATTATATTATACCTATATATATATTATATATATATAGTATATATATATTATATATATAAGATATATAATATATAGATATAATATATATATTTGTGTGTGTGGTGTTTGTTGTGTGTGTGTGTATGTATGTCATCATACATACATTATATCTATATATCTATATATATATATCTATTATCTAATATTATATATATTATATATTATCTATATATGTATATATATCTATATATATCTATAATATATATATATAATATATATATATATAGATATATATATATATATATCTTATATATAATATATGAATATATATCCATATATATATATATATACTATAATGATATCTTATATATATATATAGATATGTTATTCCTTATTATTACTATCTCTCATTTCTACATATACTATCGTACATATATTCGATCATATATAGATATGCTAGATACTAGAGATCAGATCTATAGATAAGCATATATATAGTATATATATACTATATATATATATATATTGTCCATATCTATTATTCATATCTCTATATACTATCTATCTCACTATGTATATCTATATCCTAGTATATGCTATATATATATATTACTATGTATATATAGATATCATGTACTTATATAATATCTATATATCTTCCCTACATATATATATCTCTATCT
The DNA here is from genome assembly GCF_015228065.2 of Penaeus monodon. Lineage (NCBI taxonomy): Eukaryota > Metazoa > Arthropoda > Malacostraca > Decapoda > Penaeidae > Penaeus > Penaeus monodon. The sequence goes on from NW_023661362.1 coordinate 46,080, forward strand.
ACTATACCTATCTTCTATCTATATATATCTATCTAATATATTATCGATCGATATATGTGTTATATGTATAGATACATTATCTGGTAATAACCAGATATCTCGTATATCTACATCATCTGCCTTCGATGTTAATATATATTATCTATATATAGTCATATTTATAATTGTATATATATATATATAGTATATATATTATAGTATATATATCTATATATAATCTATCTCTATATCGTATATATGCATACAATTAAAATAAATATGTATTTATATTATATATATCATAATATTATATATATATTGTAGATTATGATAAATTACAATTAATAGAGTATATATAATATATATATATATATATAATATATATCTATATAGTAATTTCGAATTCTCTCTCTCACTGATGTTATATATATATATATATTATATATATTATTATATATCGACTAATATATTATATTATTATCTATTTTCTATCCGATTTATTCCCCATATGTATATTTATATATATATGTAGTAGTATATATATATATATATCATATATATATATATATATTTATATATATAGGTTATCTATGCTCTATTATTCCTCTGATCTGCTCATATTATATATATCCATATCCTATACAACACTATGTAATAACGTATATAGATATTATTATATTCTAATTATATATCTATAATATTATATTATATGATACTATATATTATCTATATAGTTACCTCTGTTATCTCTATATATATATATGACATATATTATATATATATACATAATATATGTAATATAGATATATACATATATATATGTATAACTATTATATATATATCTATCCTATCTATCCTCTATATATAATCACTATAACTATATAATCTTGTATTTATTTATTCATATCTCCGATATATATAATATATATATATATATACTGCTCTCTTCGATCTCTATCTCTATATCTCTATTCCAGACCTATATATATATCTATATCTAATAGATCTATATATATATATATATGTATATGCATATATCATATATACGTATTCTCTGGTTATATAAGCGTATATGTATCTATATAGCATATATACATATATCTATCGATATTATATACTATATACAATATATATATATATATATATATATTATATATATATATATACGTATGTATTATATATAGGTAATAAAGTACATTATATATATATACAGAGATAGATTATATATAGATAAGCATATATATTATATAGATTTATTATTATTATATATATATGATATATATATAGGTATAGATAGATATAGATATATAGATATATGTATATATATGTATATCTATATGGCTATATCTATATCTATATATATCTATATTATCTAATATATGTATATATGTATAGGTGAGAAGTATATATATATATACTATTATGATAAGTATATATTAGATATATATATAAAGATATATATATATATAGAGATATATACTATATTATATATAATTTAGATATATATATTATATATATGATAATAGTTATATCTGATATATATAATGCTATGTATGTATGTAATATACATACATACACACACACACACACACACACCACACACACATATATATATAATATCTATATACATCTATATTATATATATAATAGTATATATATATCTCGTATATACTCTATAATATATATCATATATAGTTATATTATATATTATATATATCTCATAATCATATATAACTAATTGCACCCATATTATATATATATATATATATATATTATATGCTATGTATATAGCACATAATTTGTATATTATATATATAATATATATATTATATATTAGATATCAATTATATATATATCTAGTCTATATTATCTAACCTATCTATAATATTATCTCTTTATATTATCTCTCTACATATAGTGGATTGTATATGCCTGTCTCTCTTTATATATATAGAGATTATAGTATATATATCTATCTATATATAATATATATCTAATCTCCTGTATCGCTTATCTCTCTGTCTCTCTCATCTCCACTTCCTCCTTATATCTCATTTTCTATCTTCTATATCTATATCTCTATCAATATAGATATCTATATATAGATCGTATATATCTATTCTGGTAACATATATCTCTATATATCTTAATATATATAGTATTATAATATATAATGGATATATATGCAATGTATATATATATATATATAATATTATATAGTATAGATAGTATAGATATATATGTATATAGAATATAGATATATATAATCTAGCTAATACATATATATACTATATATATATATTATATATTCTATATAATATCTATATATATGGATTATATGTCAATTTATTATATATATATATAGATATACATATATTTATATATATTTGATATTAATATGATATATCTCTATATGTACTCTTATCTCTCTTATACGTATCTTCTCTATATTATAGAGATAATATTTTAGGATATATAGATAGCTAACTGATCTATATCCGTATCTTATCTCTCCTATATCTATCTATATATATATCCTTTCTAATATATTGTATAACGCATTATTATATAGATAGAAGGGGAGAGGAGGAGGAGCCACCGGCCCTCTTCGCTCCTCCGCCTCCGGCGTCGACCGGTCCCCCGTGCCCTCGCGGGCCAGAGAAGAGTCCCTGCCGAGGGAGGGGGGGAGGTTGCTCCTCGTTCCCCCTCCCTCCTCCTCGGCGCAGAGTTATATGAAATTATAAGCTTGGTTTGTATACTATATATATATTCGGAGATAATTAAGATATATAGAGAGATTGAGAGATTATATATATATATAGTGGATGGTAATCGAAGGGTACATGTCGGTATTAAATATTTATCATGTATGTGTATATAAATGTGTACATATATATTAATCTATATATATATATCTATAGATATATATATATATCATAGTATCATATAGAGATAGATAATATCTCTATATTAGGTTACGTTTAGGTTATGGAAAAACAGGTGGACCTTACATGAGTTATTAGTTAAGTACTTGAGGTTAGATTACAGATTCCGTTTAGGTGTTAACGTTAAGATACGTTTGGTTAAACAATTAGCCGACAAGGACATTCTCACGAACGTACAGAGGTGAACGATCGACATACAAACCATAGATAGTGAATTTTACATCTATAAATATATAAGGATATGAAGCAACCTAATGGGGCTGCTTAGGATAGAGGGAAGGGTGCAGTATGTTAGCATATCCAGGATATGCTTTAGGAGAACCTGGGCTCCCAGAGCGCGAGCGCCAGAACTCGGGGGGGGGGTGCGGGACAAGCAGCGACTGGCTCCGAGGGGGAGGCGCCAGGGGGCGGAGAGGAAAGCCGAAGAAGGGGGGGGGGGGGGGGGGGGGAGGGGGGGGGAGAGGCAGCGGGAACGACAGGGGGCCATGTGAGGGGGAGCCCGGGGGAAAGGGGAGGTGGGCGGCCGGGCGGAAGGGGGCAAACTCCAAACGGAGAACAGGGAGCGGGGACAAAGGGGGGCAAACAGGCAAAAGGATGGCGCGAGGGAGGCGGCGGGCCACCAAAAGGCACAAAGGAGCGGAGCCAGCGGGGAGGCGCGGGGGGCGGGGAGGAGCGACGGCACGGCCAGATCGCCAACAGCGAGGGGGGGGAAACAGGCGGCCCGAGCGCGCAACAAGAGCCAAGCCGAGGAAGAGGGGAGAGCCGGCCGGGCACGCAGGAAGGCCCGGAGGAACACAAAGCGGCCGCCCGCCGCTGCGGGACGAAACGCGGAGAACCGGAGGGGCGAGAACGCCAAGAAGAGAGCACGGGGGCGGCGACGGCCACGGGGGCAGGGGCGCCACCACAGCAGCCGGGCAGCGCCGCTCGGAGGGACACCCCGGCTAGCCGACAGCGCGGCCCCGCCAGCAACAGGCAGGAATGGAGGGCCAGCCACACCGGAGGAACGACAAAGGCAGCGGCCCAAGGCCGGCGGCGACGACCGGGAGGGGAGCGCCAGACGAGCGGCAGGCCAGGGGGGCCGACACACCGCAAAAGAGCAGACACGCCCGCGCAGACCGGAGCCGAACGCGGCCGAGGACCAACCGGGGAGGGAACCCGGAGGGAGGGAAGGGCGGGAGGGAGAAGAAGGAGGCAGGCACTGGAGGAGCGAGCAGAGCACGCCGCGGGCCGGGTGGGCCAAAACAAGGGGCAACAGCGCGGGCACGAACGGCGGCAGGAGGGGGACGGGAGCACAAAGAAAGGGCACAGAGAGAAAAAGGAAACGCGAAAAGAGCAAGACGGCAACACGGACCAACGGAAGCCACCGAAGACCGGAGAGGAAGGAGGGGAGGCCCCAAAAAAGGCCACGCCCGGAAGGGGGGAGGGCAAGGGGGAAGAGAGCGCAGACCCAGCGGGCAACCGGGGGGGGGGGGGGGGAAGAATGGGGGACGGCCAGGGAAGACGAGGGGGACAGAAAGAACAAAGCGGAGAGAAGGAGGAAGGACGAGAAGGCGAGCGAGGGGCGAGGGAAGGGGCGGGACGCAAGAAGCAGACAGGGCCAGGGGGCCAGAGGGAAGGGAACCCCGGCGGGACCCAGGGTGGGGGCCCCACGAGCGGGAGGCACCCGGCGGGGGAGGGAGGCGCGGACCGGCCATCAAGAACACGGCGCGAGGGACGGAGGAGAAGCACAGGCCGCGCGCGCCAGGGGAAAGGCCACCGCAGCGGCGACGGGGGGGCACCGACCGGGGGCCAGGGAAAGCCGAAACAACGAAAAACAGGAACGAGCGGGCAACAACACGAGCAAGAGAGCCCAGGGCGCTGCGTGCGAGGCGGGAGAGGAAGGGAAAGGGGCGGACAGGGCGGCAGGGGGGAAGGGCGAGGACCGGCGGGGCCAGAAGGCGGACCGCAGGCAGGCGGGCGGGCGACCAGCAGCCACGGGGGACCCGGAGAAAGCCGAGGAAAAATAGGACAGGGCCGACAGACGCGGGACGAAGGGGCGGGGTCCCAGCAGGGACAAGCGGCCACCCAGAAGGGGGGGGGAGCGAACTAACCGGCCCGGAAGGCGAGCCGGACGTGCGGAGTACCAGCGCCGTAGCCGCGGGAAGGGGGAGGACGGCGGCCCGCCCGAGCACCCAAGCACCAATGGCGCGGACGGGGCGCAGGCAAACGGCCCGAGGGGGCGGACCCCAGGGGAGGGCGAAAGAGACCGCAAGAACGGCTACAACCCGAAGAGGCGAAGGAGAAAAGGCGAAGCGAGGGGAAAGTACATCGGGGAACGCGAAAGGGCAGGCGGGCGGGCGGTAGGGGGTCGGTGACCATGGCGCCATCGCCCCTACAACGGTGAAGGCCGGCCAGGAGCACAGAGAACGGACGGGAGGAGGACAGCCAGCGGGGGCGCGCGAGCGCAGGGGACCAGGGAACCGGGCAAGCAGAAGAGAGAGGCGAAGAAAGCGAGGCAGGGGGAGAACGAGAGGGGCAGGGGACAGGGACGGGACAGAGCGTCGCCTCCACGGGAGGCGCGGCCCAGTAGCCACGGGCGCGGGGGAACCCCCAAAGGCGCCAGGCGACAACGAAACAAGGCGACACACAGGCGGAGGAAAAGCCCAGGCGGCAGGCGGGGCAGCGAGAAGGAGGAACAAGGGCGACAGGACGGCAGGGAACGGCGAGACCGGAGGGGCCAGAGCGAACACCAGGCACAGAGGCGGGGGCGGTCGGCCAGGGAAGGCCACGGGGGACACCAGGAGTGGTATTGGGGGCAAGGAAGGGCCGCGGCAGCGTTTTGTGTGGGCTTTCAGGCGCCGGCGCGCGGGGGACCGCGCGAGGAGACGGAGGGGAACAGCGCGCCGCCACAACGGCAACCGGCGACACAGCACCCATAAGAGAAAAAGAGAAGATAGAGAAAGGGAGAACAGCGCGCCCGGCGCGCCGCATCCGCGCTACAGCGCTACGCCAGCCGCGCCGCGCGCACGCATCCTCGCCAGGCCTCGCCGCATGCTCTCCACAGCCTCGCAGCTCGCTCCCCTATGCGCAATACTGAGGCTGGCCGATATTCCGCGCGAGGGCGAAGCCCGCCAGCCGGCGGGGCCGGGGGCCGGCGGGCCCGGGCCGACAGAGCCCGGACGACGACACCGCACACAAGGACGGCCGCACCACGACGCAGCAAGACGGGACGTGCGGAGATGACACACGGAAGGAGACGCGGGAAGGCAGCGAGAGAGTCAGGGTAGCGTCTCTGGGTCGTGCGAGGTTTGCACGAGGGGGGGGAGGGGGCACGCGGGGGCGGGGGGGGGGAGGATAGAGGCACGCGACGCAGGCCCCCGCGGCAGAGAGGGGAACAGCGGGAAGGGGGGGGGGGGGAAGGGGGAGGGGGGAGGCACGCGACTCAGAGGCGACGAACGGGGGCGGGAAGCGGGGGGGGCCACAGGGGGGACAGCAAACGCGAGGGGACAGGGAGGGGGGGCGGCCCGGCGGGGGGAACCCGCGGGACCGCAGTGATCAGGCAGCGGGACCGCCAGAAGGGGGTGTGGCGGGGACAGGGAAGCGAGGAGGAGGACAATGAAAACGGGGGACGGGGAGGGAGGGAGGGCGGAGAGGGCGAAAGGGGGGAAGGGGGGGGGGGAGGGGGGAAGGCGGGGAGGAACTGTTGGCGTGTGTCGAGGGTGTGGGACTGCGGGGCTGGGGGGGTGGTAAGGGGACGAACCGGGAGGGATCTCGGTGAACGAACAAAACGGAGGCCGGGGGGCAACCCGCGAGGACGAAGGGAGGGCACCGCGGGGGGGCAGCCCCTGGCCGAGAAGCGGGACACACCGGAACGGACGAAAGACAGGCAGGGGGGACGGCCACGGGATGCGGGACGAGTTAGGACGCGTTCAATTACAGACGACTCGGACCGGACGGACCGTGCGCGCCATAATTTATTTCATGATATTGCAGTGCGGTCGGAGGGATTGGGTGGGACAACCCCAAACCGACCAAGGACCCCGACCCGAGCGGAGAGTAGCCGGGGGAAGGGACGACGGGCCCAGGCGGCCCCTAGCCCCCAGCGGGGGACGCTGCGCACACGGACCGCTGACACTACCGACCTAACCGAAGGGAAACGTCGGCCCGAACTACGAACGATGTGGAACGGGGACATCTCGAGCTCGGCAGCACCATCATGATCTCTGTTTCTCCGGTTCCCCGGCCCGCGACTCATTCTCCTCCCGCCGCCGGCCAGGGAGCGCGCCTGCGCCCGGCCTTGCCGCTGCCGGCGACGACGCCACGGGCGATAGCGGGGCCCGCGCGTGCCGCCGCCACGCGCGCCGGCCGGCGAGGGGGCGGACCACGGCCGCGCCGCCGCCGCACGCCTGCTGTCCAATATATATAATTAGAAATATTCTATTATATGTATAATTATTAGATGTAGATAGCTGGGGGGTGTGGGGGGGGGGGCGCGCGCAAACACAACGGAGAGAGAAGAGAACCACACACACACACACACCATTTAGAAATAATATCTTAGAGAGATATTTCGTTAATCTATATTATAATATTGGAAACATGACGTCGAGGAAGAGAGAAGAGGAAACGAATAAGAAGTGGGAAGGGCAGAAGCTGGAGGAGACGAAGGGAACGAAGTATAGAAGTGGAGTAGTAGAGGAAGAGAAACGGGAGGGCGAAGGGAGAGATCAAAGTGGACGGCGGGGAGGAGAATGAGGAGGACGGGAAGGGGGAACGGAGAACCGAGTCTCATGATGTGATGACGAGATATGATTGATGTCCCGTTCCCACATTCATTTCCGTTAGTTTCGGGAAATGCAAGTTTCCTTAGGTTAGGCTAGGTGAGTGGATGTTAAGTCGGTATGGGTATCTGTGAGCCGCGTACTCCCGATGGGCGGCTTAGGGCCAGACTGGGCCCTCGTTCGGCCCTCTCAAAATGTGCTATATCCCCCTACAGATCGGTAGTTGGTTACCGGTGTAAGGGCTTTGTGTTGGGTTGAAAAAAAATACAGTTAGCAAAACAGCAATGATAATATTCATGATAATAAATTTAGTTGCGATGGCACAGGTCAAGCTAAGTCAGAGTAGTCCCCTGCTATTTTGGAAAGCAGTAATATATATGTCCTCCAGCTCCTAACTGTGGCATAAAAACATGAAAGGCTCTTTTACCACCCTTTGTAATGTTTTCCCCGGCTGGGTTACTCCAAGAGACTCTCCGGAAAGGGGTAGGATCACACCAAAGGTCCCGGCTACACGCTTTATTTGTAATCGACGGGGTTTGACCCCACAGGAAATACAGTTTTTTTGATTCGGTTCACCCGAGATAAATAATAAGGTTTAGTAAAAATTAAAACAAACAAAAGAAAAAGACTTGTAAAACAAACCTCAGTAAATAAAGATAAAACGTTATTACATAGAATCATAAATACAGCTAAAACAATATACAAGTAATAAAAAGGTGTACGCACCAAACTCTACTTTTTAGAAATAAATAAAGCAAAAGTTACATCAACGTCTCGTTTGAATGTAGTATTACAGTAATAGATTAAAATGTAAAACGACAAACATAAAGTAATGGGGTTAACCAGCTGCATGATTAAAATCGTGTGTAAAGAGGGTTCAAAACAAACTAGGGTAACGACCAACAAAATAAAACATTTCAACACATAGAGTTGCCTGAAGTATTACAAAATGTGGAAATACACGAGATTAATAGAAACAGTTCCGTATGAATCTGAAGTCTGCAGCTGACAACCGCCATAAATAAAATAAAAAATGGAACATAACCAAAAACAAAAATCGAAAGCAGTAAACCTGGACTTGTAATATGGGCGGTGCCGACGTGATGTAGGTGCAAACCTTATATACTAAAACAACAGAACACAAGAGTGAAACCTAAACAAATAAGTGCTAAATAGCACGCAGAAGACAAGCTTACACTGACCTTCCATAGCATGATCCTTCAAGAGTATCATTCCCCTTGTTGTACCTCTCACACCGAACGTACATGTTCGTGCCTGATGTAGTGTGTATGCTGTGTGTGTGTATGTCAGACGCAGTGTGGATCCTGTAGGATAATGGCAAGCAGGGCGGTAACAGCAAGGATTGAGGGATTATAGGAAAGCCGACGTGAATATAAGGAGCCTCAGGTATGTGAGAATTAGGGGAGAGGATGCGTGAGAGATGGGGAGAGATGCGTGAGAGATGGGAAGGATGCTGTTAGATCCGGAGAGGTAGAATGATCGTGGAGAGACGGGAGAGGGATGCGTGAGAGACAGGGAGAGGAGTCTGAAGACGGGAAGGATGCGTGAGAGAGCGGGAGAGGATGGGGTTGCGGGAGCTGTAAAAAGAAGCCAGTTGGCAAGTTTGTCAGAGCAGAGTTTTTCCACCTCACAGTCCCCTCCATCGCCCGCCGGTCAAAGAAGAGCAACGGAAGACCCTGAAAGTCCAAAACAGAACGCTGGCCAGAGCCCATTACTTGCCACAAATAACTAATGGTGTAGCCCCGTCCAGCTAGACTTCATGGACCTGATAAGCATAAAGATAGATGAGGTTCGGCATTATTTGGCAAACGAAGGTCATCAGAAGGTATCCAGCTGAAGTAAATGTAAGAAGAAAAATTGTTAATTCATTAACTCCATCCTCCGCCCAAGCAGGACATACACCTGGGAGCTTCTTCTTGATCCAGCCTTGTTGGCTGCTACAGACGCTCTCGTCTTGCACCGTTGGCCGCCTGGCGTCATTTGGTGCTGGGTTCAGAGACATGGGGGCACCTGGGTCAGCAGCGCCGCCCTGATCGGAGACTGCTACTGCTTACAGAACTTTCCGGTTCCGGTGCAACCGCCGGAGTCTTCCACGGCTGCATCCAGATTCTCAGATGAGTAAGAGAGCCGCTATATTGAAAGGTTTCAAATGGTTCAAATGCGCTCGTCGCTGGACTCATTATGGATGTCCTTCTAATTTCAAAAGCTAGGGCATAATTCTTTATAATTCTGGCAGGACCTTCCACGTCCTGTTAGGGAGTATGGCGCCCATGGTCAAAGAGACCAACTAAAGAACCCCTGACAGGAATGAATTTTCGCGTTACACGATTGTAATTATTTGACCATAGATTTCCCTCGCCCTTTTTAGCAATTACGCAGCTTTCCGGCTTCCTGTAGACGTGCTTTGAGGCTTATTTTTCTGCAAATCCACTGGTTGGTAAGCCAATAGGAAGTTTGCATTGCGAAGCAGTCAGCGATACATTGGCTGCTCTTGGTTGTCGGTGGGAATTGGCTGAATTGACTTTAAATCACATTCTAGACAACTGATGCCTAATACGCGGTACGCTGGCTAACTAATCTAGTTAATGTCAGACTTAAGAGACCTGTTAGTTCGCTCCCCACCCATGTAGCTTGGGGGGTTACTGATTTAGTATAATGATTGGACACCCCGCGTCATCCGGCACAGCTCGTTAAGAGGCGCTAGTGCTGGGACCCATTGTCAGTTTGGAATAGTTCTAGATGTCCCTAACGGTGTAGCCACCCGCTGGGCGTCCTGGACCTGATAAGCATAAAGAATATGAATGAGGTACGGCATTACTGGCAAACGAAGGTCATCAGAAGGTAACTCCGCTGAAGTAAATTGTTAAGAAAATTGTTAATTCATTAATCCCATTAATCCAGCTCCGCCCAAGCATGACAGACACTTTACTCTTCTTGATCCAGCCTTGTTGTCTTCTACAGCATCCGTCATTCACCGCTTGCTCGCCTGGGTCCACGTTGGCTTGTCGATGTTGACCCAATGGTCACAAAGGCCTCGGTGCAGTAGCAGCAGTGACTGTGCGAAGGGTCATCAACTTGGAGATGCTTGAATGCTGATCTATAATACTCCTCTAGCGAACTGGGATGGACTGCCTAGTCGAAGATATCCACTATATCACGCTCTAGGGGTGTCCTCTCTAGTGGGGCACACCCATGGGTACAGCCTGGGGATTCCCTCTCATCTGTTTGACAAACCTGGCAATGTTTCTGCATATTCCTTGCAGTCACTGACCTATTTACCCAAGACTAGATTTTAGCATTTCATATGCCTATGAATTACCAGGAAGACGCCATGTGGAATGTGACTGCCTTTAAAACCGATCTTCAGGCTTGCAGGAACTACCAATTGATCAAGGTCTATCAAGAAGGTGCCTCATGCGAATATATGACTCATTCTTTGAACTCAAACATCTTCAGCGTGATTGGCAATGTCTTCTTGGGCCTACACCCTCAATCAAGTACCTCCTAAGGTCTATTAGCGTGGATCTTCTAACTGTTTGCTTGGCCAGTGCTTTTGAATTAGATTCCCACGCATTTGATCCTCTTACGATATGGCCCACATGGCGCGAGAGCGATCGTGAACATGGTTAGTTGGGCCTCCTTATCCGTAACTAAAGTTAGGAAATACAGCTCATGTGCAACAGCGTCATCCTGTGAACTTTGTTTTCTTGGAAAACACATGGACCAGAGGCGATGATCTGTATAGATAATAAAGTGACTGCCATACAAGTAGGAGGTAAAGACACGCAACCCCCCTTCAACTACACTAAGTCTATCCAATCATGGCTGGTATCTCGTTTCAGCATCCCGCAGCTTACGGCTATAATAGGCTATTGCAGCTATTTGTTCCATCGTGCTCTTTGCATGAGGCTGCTCCTATGGCAATGTGAAGAAGTCAATCAGTAATGGAGCTCAATCTCACGTCAAAGTCAGGCAGTTTAAAGAATTTGGGGCAGATGTCCTTTGCTTCAGCTCTTCAAAGGCTTCCTGCTGCTCTGGCCCCCAATCATTTCCTGAACTGTTGATCGAGTGGAAGAAGCTGTCGGCCTAATACCAGGTCTGTCACACTATAGAGCGTGGCAGATGCAAGGCGCTGTATGCATTCGCCAGTGGAGACTACCGCAACCACCCGGAACTATCCGCAGCAGTGTGATACTATGCTCGTTTCTGGAGTTATCGAGCACATCAACAGCCCATGGCTTAGCCTGAGTTTTAGTAAGAGAAGATGGGACGTAAGATTCTGTGTTGACTGACAGGGGCCTTAATGCCGTGACAAGGAGGCCTCCTACCCCACTCCTCGATTGAGGCTCTTGTTGATGAGCTAGGGCCAGCCTTGTATTCACCACACTATATGCTAGGTCTGCATATTGGTCAGTTGAGTAGATTCCATCCGACAGACCAAGAACAGATTCCATATGGATAGCCGCCTTTTCCATTTCTGTCGCGACTTCACCTTGGGTTGGCAACAGCGCCTCACATTCCGCGAACCATGCGATTTCTTTTTGACACCTGTCCTGGGTCGCCCAGCACATTTTTACGCTCGACGACATTGTTATTTACAGTTCTGAGTTTGCACAACATCTTCAGGACCTGAAGAAACTCTCCAACTTTTAAAACCGCTGGTCTAAACTCACATGGCAAAAGTTAGTTTTAGCGTTGCACTATAAATTTCTTAGATTTCTATCGCCCCAGGAGTCGCTCGCACCATCAGGAGAAAGTAGCTGCCATTGTCCAGACCCCACCACCACCACTGTTATAATCCGCCGCTTCTTGGGATGCACAGCTTCTTCATAAAAGCATATTCCGGTATATGCTAACATTAGCTGCACCATTACATCTCATCCTTAAGAAGACCTCCATTATGTTTGATATATACTATATATTTTTTTCAATAGATGTACATTCATTATATATTTTTTGTATTAGGTATCTGTGTAACTCTGTACGTTCGTGAATGTCCTTTGTCGGCTAATTGGTTTACAACTTCTTAACGTAACCTAACGGAACCTCGTAATCTAACCTACACGTCTCTAACCTTAAACTACATATGTAAGGTAAACTTGTTTTTTCCATAACCTACGTACCTATATATTATGTATATATTATATATATATTTTTATATTATGTTATATATATATATTATATATATATATATATATATATAACATATTTATGTACACAATTTATATACACATACATTTATAGAATATTATATACAGACATGTACACTTCTATATACACATTACATATATATAATATATTATAATATATATATATATATATATATATATAGATATATATATTATTATATTATACAAACAAAGCTTATCTTTCTATCTTTATATATGGAGAAGGCGGAGGAGTGGGAAGGGGGAACGGAGAGAAATAGCGAAATAGAAGTGAATACGGAGTAGGTGAAGACGAGGGAAAGGGGACGGTAAGATAGAAGTGAGGAGGAGGAGGAGGAAGAGGAGGGCTCCTCCTCTCCTTACAAAAAATTCTATCTATATACCTATATGCTTCTACATATATATATAATATATGATGTATATATATATATAGTATATATATATATATATATATATATATATATATATCATATATATATATATATATTAATATATATATATATATATATATATAATATATATATATAATATAATAATATATATATAATATATAATAATATATATATATATTATATATAGATATATATATATATATGTGTGCATATATATATATATATATATATATATATATATATATATATATATATATATATATAATATATATATATATATATATATATATATATATATATATATATTAATATATATAATGAACTATATATACATATATATATATATATATATATATATATATATATATCGATAGATATATGTATATATGTATATAGATACATATATGTATACAAACAGATATATGTATTATACATGTATATATATAATATAATATTATATATAAATATATATATATTATTATATACATATGTATATATATATATATTATACTATTATATATATATATATATATATAATATTATAGTATATATAATATATATATATATAGTATATATATATCTATATATATATATATATCTATATATATATATGATATATATATATATATATATTATATATAAATATATATATATATATATATTTATGTATGTATATAATACATACACAGACACAACACACACACACACACACAATATATATTATATATCTATATGTATATATATATATATATATATATATATATATATATTATATAATATATATATATATAGATATTCATATATATATATTATATTCTATATTATATATATATATATATTATATATATATACATTAATGGATATATTATATATATTATATATATATATAATAATATATATATACAAATATATATTATCTTATATATATATATATAATATATAGATATTATTATAATTATGCATATAATTATATATATATAATATATATATATATATATTAATATATAATATATATATATAATATTAATTATGTATATGAAAATATATATATATATAAAAAAATATAT
>NW_023661363.1:0-17691 GCF_015228065.2 Penaeus monodon
AATAAAACAAAAATAATAAAAACATAAAAATAAGAAAAATAATAAAAATAATGATAAATTAATAATAATAATAAAATATAATATAATAATAACAAAATAAAAATATAATGATAATTCCTAATTAAATTTTAAAAAATAATAATAACAAAAATATATAGTATATATAGTAATAAAAATATTAATAATAATAATAAAAATAGTAATAATATAAAATTATTATTATTATTTGATAATAATAATTGTAAAAATATAGTAAAAATAAAAATAATAATAATTATAATGATAATAAAGATAAAATAAAAAAATAACAATAAAAATAAAAATAATAAAATAAATTTATAATAATAATGATAAAAATGTAATAATGATAAAGATATTTAAAATTTTACTAAAAATGTCAATGGTGTAAAATAACAGTATGAGTAATGTACTAATGATATAACAATAATGATAATGAGGATAGTTGATAATAGTAATAATAATAATAATGATAGAAATAATTATAATAATAATAACAAATAATAATAATAATAATAATAATAATAATAATAATAATAATAATAATAAAAATAACATATAGTAATAATAGTAATAATAATAACAATAGCAATAATAATAAGGATAATATTGATAATTATTTTAATAATCATAATAATGATTATAACCATAATAATAATAACAATAATGGCAATAATTAGCACTAACAGTAATGATAATGATAACGACATTAGGATAATTATCAATATTATCCTTATTATTATTATTATTGTTAGTATTATTACTATTATTATAGATTTTTTGTTATTTTTTTTTTTTTTATTATTATTATTATTATTTTTTATATTTATATATATAATATTAATATATATATAATTTATAATATAAGCATATATATATAAAAAAAATAACAATAATAATAGTAGTATAAAATAATAATATAATAATAATAATAAAAATAAAAATAATAATTAATAATAAAGGTAATATTGATAAATTATAACAATAAAATTTAAAAATGATAATTTCGTAAAAATAAAAACAATATTAGCATTATATTAACCTAACAGTAGAAATAATAATGATAAGCATAAAAAAGATATTATATAATATATATAAAATATATAATATATATATATTATATTAATTATATATATAATGTATTATGTAGTATATTATATTATATATATATATAATATATATAATATTATTTATATTTATATATTTATAAATAATTTTATAATATATATATAAAATATATATTAATATTTATTTTATGTATATAATCATTATTATTATTATTGATTATTATTATTGTTTTTATTTTCTTTTGTATTAATTTTATTATTATTATTAAATATTTTAGAAATATTACCATTAATGATAAAAATACCGATATTGAAAATAATAATGGGTGAAAAAAATAAAATTGAATAATGTAATAAGATTCAATTTAGAACATGAAACTTGGAAAAAAATAATGATAATATTTTAATATTATAACAGTTATAATGATCACGATAAAATAATAAAAAATTTGATATAAAGATAATGAAAAATAACAATGATGATTTATGATGGAAAAATATAATAACAATAAAAATAAATAATATTAATAAAAATAATGATAATTATACTGATAATAAAAACAGTGATAATGATAATAATAATAATTTAAAAAATGATAATAATAATAACAATAATAATATGTAAAAATAATAATAATAATATAATATAATTAAATAACAAAAATAAAAACAATAATGAAAATATTCATAATAATAAATAAAAATATAAAAAAAAATGGTATTAATGTTGATAAAAATTTAAAGTTAAAGTTATAAATAAAAACAGTATAAAAAATGGGAAAAATGTAATAACAAAAATGAAACAGGATAGTTATAATGATGTAAAGGATAATAAAAATATAATAATAATTCCGAGATACCTCTCATTTTTTTCATAATCTTTTGGCTAACCTCTTGTTCTTTTTTATTCTCTGGGGAAAATATTTCCTCAAAAAAAAAATTGACATTCAAAATTTTTTTTTTTTAATTATTTTTTTTCAAAATACACATCAAAATATTTACACATCAAAATTTTAAAGAAATCTTGTAAGCAGTTTCCCCCCTGGGGCACGTGTCCGGGGTCATACGGCTCAGGGTTCTGCGGACCGGGGGAATTCGCCAGATATTACAGTATGTTACTCAAAGTATGCAGCCATGATATGTCCACGGATGCAGCCCGGTATACTCCCCACGGCATGCTATGCACCGAGTAAACAACAGGGCTTGCAGCCAGGTAAGCGGCCCGAGATTCGTCCCCCTTCTACCAAAATTAAGGAGGCGAAAGCAAAAAACATTTGAAAAAATCACTTTTTCCCAAAAAACACTTTAGTTTCATTTGTTACCACTTACAATTAAAAGAACATTATAAAAGAAGAGGTAACTTACATTGTTTTTCGTTGGGGGGTTCGGGCCAAATAGCTGACCATATAAGGGGACTACCGACCATGGGGTTTAGAAGCAAGGGAATTGGGGCGTCCGGGGAAACCAAAAGTTTTCGCTACCCACAAAAACGCACCACTTCACAATTCGCACACAGAAAATAAGGGAAAACCCTCACCAAAACCCCTTTAAAAAAATAATAAAAATAATAATAATAATAAAATTTTTAATAATAAAAATAGTAAAAATAATAAAAATAATAATAATAATAAAAATAATAATATGATAATAAAAAGATAAAAATAGTAATGATTAAAAATAATATAAAAAAATAATAAAATAAAAACAATAAGAATAAGAAAAAAAAAAATAAGAAAATATTGATCATTATAATAATAAAGATGATAATAATAAAAAATAAATAAAAATATAAAAATAAACATATTGCAGTTATATTTTACTAAAAGTAATAATATAATAAAGATAAGAAAAAAACAAAAAAAATATATTTATATATTGTTATATTTTATATATATTATATATATATATATAATTTTATATATATATATATATATATATATGTTTTGTGTGTTTGGTGTGTTGTGGTGTTGTGTGTGTGTGGGTGTTGTGGTGTCCCTCATGATTATTACATATTATTATTATTATCATTAAAGGTGATATTCTGAATATAACACAAAATATCCCCATTAAAGATGATGATAATAAAATTATAATAATAATGATGATATACAATAATGAAATAAAGAAATAAAAATAATAATTTAGAATACTACTAAAAATAAAATGTAAAAAAATAAATAAAATATTGATAGTTTTTAATATTTAATACGTTTTAATGATCCGATAAAATAATAAAAAATTGATGGTAAAGTAAATAATAATAAACAAGATGATGATGAATATTATAAGAAATTTAAAAATAATAAAAAAATAACATAATAATAATAAAAATAATAATAAAAAAAAATAATAAATAATAATAAAAAATAAAAAAATAAAATTACATAATAGGAACTATAAAAAAAAAAATGATAAAAATAAAAATATAAAAAATAATAATAATAATAAAGATAATAAATATTAACAATAATGATAATAAAATAAATAAAAAAAATAAAGATAATAAAAATATAACAATAATAATAAAAAAAATGTAAAGATAAAAATAAAATAATAATAAAAATAAAAATAATGATAATAAAAAAAAAAATAATAATATTAATAAACTGAAAATAAGAATAATGGGGAAAATAATAAAACAAAGCAATAATAGATGATGAGAGATAATGTATTATAATAATAAAAATAAAAAAACAACAAAACAACAACAATAAAAATAATGATAATAATAATAATTTAAAAATACAAAATGATAATATAATAAAAAGATAAAATTAAATGAAATGGTAATGAGAAAATTATGAATACAACAATAATAATAAAAATATAAAAATGTAAATATTAATATAAATAATAATAATAATAATAAAAATAATAACGAAAAATAATAATAAAAATATAATAATAATAATAAAAATATAAAATAATAATAATATTAATAAAATAATAATAATAATGATAATAAAAATAAAATAAAAATAATATAAAATAATAAAAATGTTAAAAATGATAAAGATAATGAACAGATGATGAGATGATGATGATGATGATATGATGATGATGGTGATGATGATGAGATGATGAGATATGAATGATGATGATGAAATAATTAATAATAATAAACCCGCACGAGAACAGCTCCTTCTCAAACTTTGCTAGTCCCCAAAAATAGGATCTCTGGGTCCTGGTATCACGCTCCACTTTGCATCGCTGGCATGGTATTACGTACGGGGAAGTGGCCCACCACACACAAAACACACACACACACACACACACACCGCACACACACACAACCCCACACCACACACACAAAAAAACACCCACACAACACACATCTGCACGCACACGCACACGGGCATGCACACACTACACTAAACAAACACACACACAACCATTAAAACACGCACACACGTACCCCTTGATGGATGTACATATATTGTAGACATATTATTTTGTATTTATATATTGTGTGTGTATATGTTGATGTGTAAGAGAGAGAGAAAGAGAGAGAGAGTGTGTTGTGTGTGTGTTTATATATATATATATATATTATAATATATATATATATATTAAAATTATATATATTATTATACTACATATAATTATTATATTTAATATAAATATATAATATATATATATTATAATTACTATTTATACATGGTGTTTTTTTATGTTTAATAATATATATATAATATATATAATATTAATATTATTATAATATATTATATATATATGTTGTGTGTGTTGTGTGGTGTGTGGTTGTGTGTGTGGTGTATGTATGTTGTGTGTGTGTGTGTTGTGTGTGTGTGGGGGTTTGTGTGTGTGTGTGTGGGGGTGTGCGTGTGTGGGGTGTGGTGTGGGTTTGTGTGTCTATTGTATTGTTTGGGGTTGTGTGTGTTGTGTGTGTGGTTTTGTGTGTGTGTTGGTGTAATATATAATGTTGTATAAATTGTATGTGTTTTGCGTGTGTGTGGTGTGTTTGGTGTGTGTGTGGTGTGTTATGTGTGTGGTTGGGTGTTTTGTGGTGTGTGTGTGGGGTGTGGTTGTAATATTATAATAATTTGCCCGGGGAAGACAATAACTCCCCTGGGGTTTCCCTTAAACAAGGATACCACCCTATTAGCTCCCTATCCCGGGGTTTACGGTGAAACTTCGGCACAGGGCAGGGGATATCTGTAAAAAACACCTTCATTCTACTGATTACTGTTTCACCAATAATTGTCTGGCGTATTACGTGAAACTTTTTTAAAGGGGCAGAGATATTTTCCCCTATTATTTGGGAGCCGGGGGTTTTCCACTCAACTTTTTTTTCTCCTGACAAACCTTACACAAATTTTTAAAAAACGAATTATACTTCATACCACATCCCCCCGCGCGTGGGTTATAAAGGGGGCGCGTTAGTCATGGGAAACCAGGCTGACAATTTTAAAACAGCATCGGAAGACAAGAAGATAAAAAAAACTTTCCCAATTAAGAAACCTTAAAAAATGGGAAACGTGGAACGTAAGGAAAAAATAAAAGATGGGAAAATTACATACTGTCGTAACGAAATGGTAGATAAAAACATTCAATACTGGAATAGTGGACCAATTGGAAAAGTAAGGGAAGTTTAAAAACAAAGAAACAAGACAGTTTTTTTTTTTCTGGAAAAGGAAAAGGGAAAATTATAGCACGGAGTTGCTATGATTCTCACAAAAAAAACTGCAATGCCAAATTGGGGTACACCCAAATACCCCTTTTTAAAAAAGTGAGAATCAAGCAAATCCTCATAATATTAGTATTATACAATGCACGCCCCAACCCAAATATTGAAAGTGATAAAGAAGGGAAAAATTTTTTAAAACTCTCTCCAAATACTTTAACACAATCCCTAACGAGAGAAAAAATAATCAGGGGAGACCTAAACGCCAAAGTAGGAAAAAAATGATAAAAAAGACCCTTTGTAAATTGGGCCTTGGGAGATAAAAATGAAGGGAAAAGATTTTATTGAATTCGTAGTACAAAAAATCTATTTTATAGCCAATATTTTGTTCCAACACCACCAAAGACACTTGTACACTGGTTTTCACCAGACAAAGAACACGAAACCCAATTGCTACATTGTCAAAAAAAAATGAAAATTGCATAAAAATCCCAAACAGACCTGGTCCCGGGGGGAAACCAAGGCCCACCACTACTAACTATCGTTTTAAAAATAAATTTAAAAAAGATTGAGCGCCCAAACACCCCCTCAAAACTCGACACAAACTTTTGAAACAATTAAAAATTACATGTAAAACTAATTTTGAAATACTAAAATAAATTGAAGATGTAAACACAAAGGTTGGGGGAAGAAAAAAAGAACTCCTGTTGAGCCGCTTCAGAAACTTCGCCAAAAAAAAAGAAATTTCCCCCCGGATATCAAAAAAACCAAATAAAATTGAAACAAGTGCCTAAAATCAAAGGGTATCAATAACCCAAATTTACAAAAAAAAAATAAAAAAATTCAAAGATTTTTTCGACAAAAAAGGAAAAAATATTTAATGAACTTGCCAAAAATTGAAAACTGTTCTATAAATAAGACAACAAAAGAACCTCCCAAGGGATACAAAACTCCACAAAAATTTTAAAAACCTAAAAGGGCACTATCAAAAACGAAGATGGACTTTTTTTTATGTGATGGAAAAGAATCAAAGATAGTGCCCAATTTTTCCAACCTATACAAAAAGAAAAAAGAACTAACAAAAACTTAATTGACCAATGAAAACGAAGATAAACCCCGCCCTGCTAGACGAAGTTATAAAAGCCATAAAAGAAGTAAAAAAATAACAAACCCCGGAATAGATAAATAACAGAGAACAAATTAAAGAAGCGGGCAAAAGTTTTAAATACTTCTACAAACTTTGTACAAACATATGAATGAAGAAGATGGCCGAAGCGGGGAAAATCAGTCTTTACTCCCTACCTAAAAAAGGTGACGCCTCCAATCAACAATAATGGGCCCAATTCATTAATAATCCAGCGCAAAATTTTGTTGAAAATTTTGCTGAAAAATAAAGTTAATTAAGAGGGGAAAATTTGCAGACGAAAAAGCGTTTTCGCCCCGGGAAAAAGGGTACCAAACCCAATTCAAAATTTTTAAAATTGATCAAGAAAAAAACAAAAAACAAAAAAAACCCTATACCTTTTTTCATCGTTTTGAAAGCTTTTGATACTGTTTTCACGATATCCTCGGGAATAACATAACATATAATTTTTCCAAACACATCACCCAACTCAAAAAACCCCATGTAGGACCAAAAAGCCTGAAAACCCCACTTAGGGGTTTAACAAAGGGTTGGGTCAAAAAAGGAGTGCAACAGGGTGCATTCTTTCCCCCCCCTTTTTAAATATTTTTTCTGAACAATTATAAAGGGTGCTCTAGAAAATTTTTAAAGGGAACTGTGATGTTGGGGGATCAAATATCAAATCTATTTACCCATGATATAGTTTTGATTGCCACATATCACTGAACTAAAACAACTCAAAAAAAGTTAAGAACAAAAAAAAAGGCGGGTTTGTTTCTTAATGAAAAAAGGGAAAAGACAATGTGACATGTTACTCATGGAATGATTGGGGAAAAATGTAAAAGGTTCACTTATCTTGAGCTGTTTTAACTAATCATTGATGTTTCCCGGGAGATAAAAAGAAAAATTACCATTCCCAAAAAATCCCAAAATTGCTCTAAATAACATCTGGAAAACCGAAGCTTCCTTTACGGAAAAAGCTGAGGTTATTGACTCTTAGTTTTCCCATTGCTCATAGGGTTTTCTGATGTTGGGGCTGAATGATAACAAAAAAGATCATAGTTTTAAATGTGGTGTTACAGACGGGGTCTGCGCATTAGCTGACAAGAAGAAGCAAATATGATGCTGAAAAAATAAATTGTAAGCCCGGGGCTTTGGACATTTTGAACAGGGGGGAAATTAAAGTTTTTTGGGTCTGTGATGGAAGTAAATATTGAGAAAACTTGCTGACAGGGAGGGGTGTGGGAAAACGGGAAAAGGAAAACCCCGAAAAAAAACTGGGCGAAAATTAAAAGATATTTGCGGGCTGTCGATGGTAAAGTGGAAGAAAAGTGTAAGACGATTTAGGGGGCGAAAAAGGTGTAGGGGTCCCGGCTGCTAAAACATGAGCATCCCGTTATTGATGATGATATTATACATATATATTTTATTATATAAAATATTTTAAAATTATATATATATATAAAATTTATGTATATAAAATTGTATAATATAATATAATATATTATATATATATTATATATAAATATATTTTGTGTGGGGGTGTTGTGTGGGGTTTGTATGTTGTGAGAGAGAGGAGAAAAGAGAGGAAGAGAGAGAGAGAGTGTGTGTGTGTGTGTGGTGGTGTGTGTACATATATATATATTATATTATAAATTTATTATATAATATATATATATAATGCATAAAATTTAAATTATTATATATCTATTAATTATATAATATATATATATTATATATATATTATATTTTATAATGTGTTTTGTGTGTTTTGGTATTATATATATAATGTTTATACCCCCACACCACCACACAAAAACCCCACACACACAATATTTATATATATTATATTATATTATATAATATATATATTATTATAATATAGATAGAATAGATAGATAGATAAAAGTTTTAATAGATAATTTATAGATAAAGGTTTTTTTGGGGGTTTTTTTTGATATATATATATATATATTAAAATAATATTATATATAAATATTTTATATAAATATATATATTATATATATAATTTTAATATATAATATATAATATATATATATATATATATATATATATTATATTTAAATATATAATATAATATATATATATATATATAATATATAATATATATATATATTATAAATATAATATATAGTAATATTTTTAAAATTATATATATATATATATATTTTATTAATATATTATAATATACTTCTATTTTATTATTTATATATCAATTATATTTTATATTTTAAAATATATGCACACAACAAACACACAGTTATATACTATACATATATCTTTTTAATCTATCTATTTTCTATCTTCTATCTATCTATCTATCTATATAATAATATATATATAATATATATATATATATATTTTATATATATATATATATGGTGTTGTGTGTGTGTGGTGTGTGTGTTGTGTTTTAAAAACAATATAATTATTTTAAAATTTCCACACACACCAAACACACATATATATAATATTTTAAAAATATAAAATTTTAAAATATATATATATTATATATATATTATATATTTATATTAATATTATAATATATATATTTTAATATATTCAATATAATATATATATAATATATATATATAATATTATATATATATATATGAATTATAATTTTAGCTATATATATATATATTATATATATAATATATATATTATATATATATATTGTACACCCCCACACACACACCACCACACTCTCTCTCTCCTCTCTCTCTTCTCTCCCCTTCTCTCTCACACACATACCCACACACACAACCACCACACATATATATATATTTTAATATATATAAAAATATATAATATAATTATATATACCATAATATATACATATATAATATATATAATATATATATATATATATATATATATTTATATATGTAATATATCATCAAAATAAGGGTTTTCTCATTTTTGGCAGCCGTGGACCCTAACCTTTCTTCGCCAAAAACTCGATCTTCACTTTTTTTTCCACTTGTCCCTCGACCCCGCAAATATCTTTGATATTGTCGCTCATTTTGTCTTCGGTTTCCCTCTTCCTCTGTTTCCTTCACCACCCCTTTCAAAGTTTTTCTCAATACTTTTACTTCTATCACATGACCAAAAAACTTTAATTTCCTCCTTTCAAGAGTCCAACAGCCGTCTTTACAATTTATTTTCTCAGACTTCATCATTCTCTTCTTTTCTGTCCAGCTAAGCGCAACCTCGTCTGTAACACCACATTTCAAAAATATTGATCTTTTTTTTTGTCTACTACTTCAGCCCCAACCCAAAACCAAAGATGCAATTGGGGAAAAAATGGTTTCAATAACCTCAGCTTTGTCCCCTAAGGGATGCTTCGTCTTTCCCGATTTTTGAGAGCAATTGTGGCTTTTTTGGGAATGTAATTCTTCTTTTTTTTTCCGGTAATCATCATATGTATTGTTAAACCTCCAAGATAAGTGAACTCTTTCACTTTTTCCCAATCTTTTTATTGATTGGAACTGTTTTATCATTGTTCTTGCCTTTTCTTGTCATTAAGAAAAAACACCTTTTGCTTGTTCTCTAACTTTTTCTAGTAGTTGTTGTAGTTCAGTGATACTGCGGCAATCAAACTATATCATCGGGGTAACTCGATTTGATATTTTTTATCCTCCAAAATCCCAGTTCCTTCAAAAATTTTCTAGAGCCCTCTCTATTGTTTCAAATTAAAATTAAGAGGGGCGGAACAGAATGCAACCCTGTTGCCCCTTGTTTGACCGAACCATTCTGTTAACCCCTAGTGTTCTTAAGGCTTTTGTTGGGCATACATGGGTTTTTATATTGGATGAGTTTTTGGAAACTTCATATCGTTCATGTTATTCCAAGGATATCGTGATCAACGTTCAAAAACTTTCACATAATCGATGAAACACAGGTATAGGTCTTTTTGATGTTTTCTTTTTTTTTCTATATCAATTTAAAATTTGAATCTGGTTTTTTGGTACCTTTTCCAGGGCGAAACCTCTTTTTCGTTGCAATTTCCTCTCTTAACTTACTTCATTCTTTCAGCAAATTTTCAAAAAAATTTTGCTGGTGCTTATTATGCAATTTTCCTATTATTGTTGCATTGGGGTGCGTCACCTTTTTTTTGTATGGGAGTAAAGACTGATTTTACCCGTCTTCTGGCCCTCTTCTTTCATTCCATATGTTCGTACAAATTTTTTTAGAATATTCAACACTTTCGCCAGCATTTTTAATTTGTTCTGCTGTTATTTCATCTATTCCGGGGGTCTTTTTATTCTTTATTCTTTATGGCTTTTTATAACTTCGTCTAGCATGGCGGTGGTTCTCTTTTGTTGTCATTGAGTCTAAAATTAAAGTTTTTGTTAGTTCTTTTTCTTTTTGTTGGTTGGAACAATATTGGGTTCCCTCTATCTTTGACTTTTTTCCCTCACATAAAAAAATCTCTTCATTTTTTATAGTTCCATTGTAGGTTTAAATTTTTGTGTGATGTTTCGTACTCCTTGGTGAGTTCTTTAGTTGTCTTTTGATAAAGTTTTTAAATTTTGGGAAAGTTCTTTTAAAAATTTTTTCCTTTTCTTTCGCATAATCTTTTAATTTTTTATTTTGTTTTTGTAAATTGGATTATTGATACCCTTTGATTTTAGCATCTTGTTTTTAATTTTACTAGTTTTTTTCAGATTCCAGGGGGAAATTTTTCCCCTTTTTTTTTGGCGATAGTTTCTGAGCAGTGCTCAACAGATTCTTTTTCTTTTCCCCCCTCATTTGGTGTTTTTCATCTTTACATTGTTAGTATTTCAAATTAGTTTGACCTGTAATTCGTAATTGTTTTTCAAAGTTTTTTTCGAGCTTTAGAGGTGGGTTTTCTCCATCTTTTTTAAATCTTTTTTAAAGTCGATGTTTTGATTTGGGGGTCACTGTTGCTCGCACCAGGTCTTGTCTTGGCATTTTTTATGGGACTTTTCCCTTTTTGTTCAGCACAATGTATCAAATTTTGGGTTCGTTTCTTTTTTCTGGGGAAACCACTGTACAAGTGTCTTGTTGGTTTGGAACAAAGTATTGGGTATAACTAGTTATTTGTACTACAGAAAATTTATAAATCTTTTCCTCTTTTATTTATATCTCCAAGGGCCCAATTTTCCACAGGGTCTTTTTTATATCATTTTTTCCTACTTTGGGGTTTTAGGTCCCCATTTTATTTTTACATCTCTGTTAGGTTGTGTCTAAATATCTTGAGAGAGTTTAAAAAATTTTTCCCTTTTTTTCATCCTTGCAATATTGGTTGGTGCTCATTTTTAATACTAATATTTTGAGGGTTTGCTTGTATTTTCACTTTTAAATGGATCATTTATTGGGGGGTACCCCAATTAGTGCATTTGCAGTTTTTTTTGAGAAAATTTGACCCGTGACTTAATTTTTTTCTCCTTTTCCAGAAAAAAACTGTCTTGTTTTTTGTTTTTTAAAATTCCTTACTTTTTCCTTGGTCCCTTTTTTATATTTTTAATGTTGTATCTATCCCCTTTTGTTACAGACAGTATGTAAAATTTCCCACTCTTTTATTTTCCCTTTCGTTCCAGTTCCATTTTTAATGTTTTTTCTTAATTTGGGCATGTTTTTTTTCTTTTTTGTCTTCCAGATGCTGTTTTTAACATTTTCGCCCGGGTTTCCCACTGATACGCGCCCCTTGATAACCCCCGCGACGGGGGAGTGGTATGAAATATAAATTTTTGTATTAATTTTTAGTGTAAGGTTTTTTCGGAGAAAAAAAAGTTGAGTGGGAACCCCCAGGCTCCAACTAACTAAGGAAATATCCTGCCCCTTTAAAACAGTTACACTGTAAAACGCAGACATTTTTTGGTGAAACCATACAGTAAAATGAAGGGGTTTTTTTACCAGATATCCACTGCCCGGCCGACAGTTTCACCGGGGAACCCCGGGATAGGGGGCTAATAGGGTGGGATCCTTGTTCAAGGAACCCCAGGTGCAGTTTTTTGTCTTTCCCCGGCAAATATATATTATATTACACACACACACACACACACACAACAACCACACACCACACACACACACACACACACACACACACACACCAACACCAAAAACACATACATATTCATCCTACATATTATATATCACACACCACACACACACACACACCACACACCACACACACACACACACACACACCCCCCACGCACACACAAACACACCCACAGCCAACACACACACCCACATCATACACCACAACCACACCACACCACCACACACACCACCACATATTATATTAAAATTATTATATATATATATATATATTATATATATATATAATATATAACATACATACAACACACACACTGTATAAAAATTTTTTATATATATTATAATATTAAAAATATATATAATATAATAATATATATATATGTATGTATATATATTATATATATATATATTAAAATTTTATAATTATATATAAAATATAATTTTACAAAACCCCACACACACACCTCTCTCTCTCTTTCTCCTCTCTCTCACCACTCACACATAAACACACACATATATAAAAAAAAATTATATGTCTACATATAATTTTAAAACATAAAATACATTGTGTACGTGTTGCTGGTTAAAGCGTGTGTGTTTTGTATGTATGTGTACGGGGTGCAGTCCCTTGCGTGTGCGTGCAGATGTGTTGGTGTGTGTGTGTGTGTTGTTGTGTGTGTGTGTGTGAGTGTGTGTGCTTGTTGGTGTGTGTGTGTGTGTGTTGTTGTGTGTGTGTTGGGGCCCTGTACCCCACGTAATACCTTCCAGCGATCAAGTGGAGCCTGATACCAGGACCCGAGATCCCCATTCTCTGGGCCTACAAAGTCTTAAAAGGGGCGTTTTCCCTGCTGGGGTTATTTTATTATTATTATTATCATCTCATTCATCATCATCACATCTCATCATCATCATCACATCATCACATCATCTCATCATCACACATTTCATCATCTGTATCTTTCATTATCATTTTTAACATTATTTTATTATTATTATTATTATTATTTTTATTTTTATTATAATAAATTTTTATTTTTACTACTGTAATTATTTTTAAAATTATTATCATTATCACTACTTTTATTAATATTATTATTATGTTTTATTTCATTATTATTACTATTTCATTTTATTATTTCATTTTAATATTATTATTTTTAAATTATTATTATTATTTTATTATTAAAATTTTCTTGTTATTTTTTTATTATTTTTGTTGTATTCTAATTATTCTCTTACCATTTTTCATTACTAATTATCCTTTTTTATTTTTATTATCATTATTGTTATTATTATTATTATTTTATTATTACATTTTATATTATTTTTGTTGTTGTTGTTGTTTTTATCATTTTTATTATAATCATCATTATCATCATCATCCCTCATTTTATTGCGTTTTTTTATTATTATTATTCCCCTTATTTTTCATTATTAAATGATTATTATTATTATGATTATTATTATTTTTATCATTATTATTTTCCTGTTATTATTTTATTATTATTTTTATTATTTTTATTATTATGATTATTATTATTTTTTATTTTTATTATATTTTATTATTATTATTATCATTTTATTAGTGTTATCATTTTTTTTTATTATTATTGTTATCTTTTATTATCGTTATTATTTTTATTTTTATTTTTATTATCATTATTTTTTATTTTATTATTCTTATTACTTACCATTATCATAAACTCATCATTTTTCTATTATTAATTTTTTATCATTATCATGAAAAATTATTAAAATTTTTATTATTATTTCTTTATTATTATTACTATCATTATTATTATTATTATTTTATTATTTTATTATTATTTTTATTATTATTATTATTTTATTGTTATTATCATTAATTATTTGAATTTTTTTTAATACCCTTTTTTATGTCAACATTTTTTTTTTCTATTTTATACCATTACCATCAATATTTTATTACTGTTATCGTGATCATTATAACTGTTATTATAATATTAAAATACTATCAATATTATTATTATTATTATTTTTACTATTCTTATTATTAGTAGTACTTCTATAATTATTATCTTTATTCTCATTATTCTCATTATTGTTATCATCATCATTATTATTATCAATATTATTATCATCATCATTAATGGTGATATTGTGTTTTTATTCGAAAAATACCTTAAAGATAATAATAATAATATTGATAATAATCATGATGACACACACACACACACACACCACACCCACACACCACAACACACACCACACACATATATTAATTATAATATAATATATATTTTTAATATATTATATATATATTACCATATATACACATATTTTAAAATTATATGTTTTTTTTGTTTTTTTCGTTTTTATTATTATATTTTACTGTTAGTATTTTATAATGCTAAATTGTTTTTTTATTATTATTATTTTTTATTATCATTACTTTATTTTCATTTTTATTATCATTATTATTATTATTATTTTATTTTTTTTATTATTTTATTATTACTATTATTATTATTTTTACTATTTTTATTATTATTTTTATTATTATTATTTGACAGGTTTGTGATGGTTTCCCCTATTTTTTCTTGTGTCAAATGTGAGAGTGCGGGGTTTCTTGTTGGGGTCAGCAAACTTTGGGTTTACCCGGCGACCCATTCCCTTGCTTCTAACCGGGTGGGTAGTCGCCGTTTATTCAGCTCTTGGCTCCGAACTCAACCCCATAAAAATTAATAACCTCCTTCTTTATATATTTTTTTTAAATTTTAAAGTGTAACAAATGAAACAAAAGGATTTGGTGATATAGTGACTTTTTCAAAGTTTTTCGTTTCAGCCCCCTTTAAATTTGGGTAGAAGGGGGCGAATCTCGGGCCGCTTACCGGGCTGCAACCTGCTTGTGTACTCTGGCTGCATGCATCCCGGGGCAGTATCCCGTGCTGCTACGTGGCACTATTCAGGCTGCTACTTTTGAGTACATACTGTAAAATCTGGCTGTAATATCCCCGGTCCCCAGAATCCTGAGCCGTATGACCCCGGACCACGTGACCCAGGGTGGAACACTGCTTACAAGACTTTCATTAAATTTGATGTGTAAATACTTTGATGTGTATATATGAAAAAAATATATATTGAAAAAAAAATATTGAATTGTCAATTTTTTCCTTGAGGCAATATATTCCCCAGAGAATATAAAAAGAACAAGAGGTTAGCTCATAAAATACATGAAAAAATGAGAGGATTCTCGGGGCATTATTTTACTATATTTTTATCTCATTTTATCTTATAACACCTGATTTCATTATTGTTATTATCATTATTCCCATTATTCATACTGTTATTATTATAATCATTAACATTATTATTATCAACATTAATACCATTGTTATTATTACTATTATTATCATTATTATTATTATGAATATTATCATTATTGTTATTATTATTGTTATTATTATTTTTTATTATTATTATTATTATTATTATCATTATTATTATTGTTTTTTTTTTTTTTTAAATTTTTTTTTTTTTTTTATTATTTTATTTTTTATTTTTATAAATTTTTATTTGTTATTATCATTTTTATTATTATTTTATTATCATTTCATTATCATTATTATTATTATTACTATTATCATTATCATTACTATCGATATTTTATTACTGTTATCGTGATCATTATCTGTTATATTTAAAATTTTTTTTTTTTTTTCTCATTAGTATTCATGCTTCTAAAATTGATATCTTTATTATCATTATTCTAATTATTATTTTTATCACCATTATTATTTTCAATATCGGTATTATTATCATTAATGGTAATATTTCTAAAATATTGAAAAATAATAATAAAATTAAAACAAAAAAAATAATATAACAATAATAATAATAAAAATAAAATAAAGATTATTACATATATAATTATATAATATATATATATTAAAATATATATATATATATATGTAATATATTTTAATATATATATATATATTTAAAATTTATATAATATATATATATATATACATACTACTACATTAAAATATATATATATATATTAATTATATATATAATTATATTATATAATTATATATATATTTCTTTCTTATGTCGTTTTTTCATTATTTTTCTCTGTTATTGTTAATATAATTGCTAAAATTTTTTATTATTATTACGATAAATTTTCATTTTTAATATTATTGTTATAAATTTTCAAAATTATCCTTTTTATTTATTATTATTATTATTATTTTTATTTTTATTATTTATTATTTTTATTATTACACTACTACTATTTTTATTGTTATTTCTATATTTATATATATGCTATATATATATATATATATATATTATATATATATATATATATTATATATAAAATAATAATAATAATAATAATAATAAAAAACCGAAAAAACATAATATAATAGGAAATGTAATAATACTAAAATATAAAAATAAAAAGGATAATATTTTATAATTTCCCAAATTCTTATCATTATCTTACTGTTTTGCTAATTATTTCCCTTATTGTTTTTTATTTTTATAATCATTATTATGATTATTAAAATAATTATCAATATTATCCTTATTATTATTGCTATTGTTATTATTATTACTTTATTTATTATTTTTTTTTTTTGTTTTTTTTATTATTTTTTATCATTTTTTTTTTTATTTTATTATTATTATTCATTGTTATTATTATTTTTAATATGTTTATTTTTTAAAATTTTTATTTTTTTTATTTTTTTTATTTTATTTATTTTATTTATAAATTATTATTATTATTATTTTTTATTATT
>NW_023661365.1:0-17685 GCF_015228065.2 Penaeus monodon
AAGGGGAGAGACTCCGACGACGAGGGCGACGCCCGCGGCCCACGCGCGCCGCCGCACTCGTTAGACGGCCACCCGCACTCTAAATATTTTCCCACGCACGGGTCTGTCTTCCCACGGGGCAGGTCACGGGATTTTAACCGTATTCCCTTTAGCCCGAAATCTGACTGGACCGTTTCTTTGCATTTCTCTCTTTCTTTCTTTTTCTCCTTTGTCGTTTTGGATCCAGACAAATTGCTGAGGCGGGGGATTGGCGTGGCCGGCCAGCGCAAGCGAGCAAGCGAGCAAGCGAGCAAGCGAGCAAAAAAAAGGCCGTGGCCAAGACGCCGGCCGCGAGAGGCCTGAGAGTGGTTTCTCATCAAAAAACCATCATCATCAGGCCCCACACCGTTCGCAGCCGGCGCCGACAAGCCCCGAGAGCCCGCCCGCCCGGGTTGGGCTGGCTGCTGCTGCTCGGGCCTCGTGCCGCCTCGACCCCTTTCCAAAACAGGGAGATCCCAAGAAGAGCTCTCGACTGTTTTGTGGCGTTTTCCAGGGGATCGGAGGGAAGCTATCCTCGGGCTAAGGGCCGACTTATCCACGACCAAGCGATGTTGGCGGGGAACCCTCCTCCGCTTCGGTCAACGAGGGTTCGCTTGCTCGAGCATTTGCTACTACCACCAAGATCCGCACCAGGGCGGCTCCAGACCGGCTCGCGCCGTATCCTTCTACGCTCACCACCGCGCCCTCCTACTCGCCGGGGCCTCGAGACCTCCTCGACGCAGCCTATAGTGCGCCCGGCGGTCGAGTATCGGGAGGATGCTTGAGCGCCATGCCATTTTCGGGGTTACTTGCTTCGGCAGGTGAGTTGTTACACACTCCTTAGCGGATTCCAACTTCCATGGCCACCGTCCTGCTGTCTATAGCAAGCAACTCCCTTCCATGGGATCGGAATTAGCATCAATTTAGGCCCTTAACTCGACGTTTGGTTCATCCCACAGCGCCAGTTCTGCTTACCAAAATTGGCCCACTAGGCACTCCGATTCTCGTCCGGGCTTCAGCGAAGCAAGCCCGGCACCTCACCCATTTAAAGTTTGAGAATGGGCTGAGGACATTTCGTCCCCAACACCCCTAGTCATCGCTTTACCGGATGGAACTCGTTCGAAGCGAGCGCCAGCTATCCTGAGGGAAACTTCGGAGGGAACCAGCTACTAGTAGTTCGATTGGTCTTTCGCCCCTATACTCAGCTCTGGCGATCGATTTGCACGTCAGAAACGCTTCGGACCTCCACCAGGGTTTCCCTGGCTTCATCCCGGCCAAGCATAGTTCACTATCTTTCGGGTCCCAACATCTATGCTCTGGGTACCGCCGACACATCCGGCCGCCCGAGCCCGCCGAGGCGGGGGGCGACCGTTCGTCATGGCGAGTCCGGACCTGCGCCCCCCCCGCCGCCCGGTGAGGGCGTGTGCGGGGCGTGCGGGAGCGGGAGGGAGCCCGCGCCGTCCCGGGGAGGAAAGTCAGTCACTCCGTCCGGGTGCGCGCGGCCGCCGCGCTGCTCCGAGGGATCGGCCCGATCACTTTCATTGCGCCCGTGGTTTAGCGCGCCCATTGACTCGCATACATGTTGGACTCCTTGGTCCGTGTTTCAAGACGGGTCGGGAGGAGTACCGACTCTTTGCACGCCGCGAAGGCCACGCGGGAGAGGGAAAGGGAAGCGCGGGAGCCAGCGAATTAGGCTCGACCGCGGCCTCGGACCAGTCCCCCGTTCCCGGCAGGCCCCGGAGGAGAGACCGTCGGGGGGGCAAGACGAGGGCACCGGGGGATCCCCGGACGGGCGCGCTGGAAAACGCCCCCCGCCCAACGAGGAGCGGAGGACAAAACGCGCCGCCGGTTCCTACCAGGACCCGGGCCTCAGACGCCCGTGTGTCCCCAACGCGTCGCGGCGACCTACTGCGGGGGGAAGATCGCCCGCCGGCGCCGGGCAGGCGGCGGGGGCCGCTCCCCGCGTTGGCTCCTTCGGCCGAGGCCTCCGGAACGGGAAGTCGCCACGCCCGCTGCCGTCTCCCGGCAGGCCGACGAACTGAATCCCCCCAGTTCGATCTTCGAATCTCCGCCCGTTTAGCCTCTTAACGGTTTCACGTTCTCTTGAACTCTCTCTACAGGGTTCTGTTTCACTTTCCCTCACGGTACTTGTTCGCTATCGGTCTCGTGGTCATATTTAGCCTTAGATGGAGTTTACCACCTGCTTTAGGTTGCGGTTTCAGGCAACCCGACTCTAAGGAGAGGCCCGTTCCGCACTCCCGAAACCCCCCTCCCCGCGAACGAGGAGGAGGAAGTCCCTTTCCGCCACACGGGCCTGACACCCTCCGTGGGTATGAGAGTCATTCATGAACAACTTAGGCGGCTCGGAAGCGCGTGCAGGACCTCTCCCGAACGCAGCACCCCTCGAGCCCCCCGCGAAGGGGACGCGAGGCTTTGCGCTGGGCTCTTCCCGTTTCGGTCGCACTTACTCAGGGAATCCCGGTTGGTTTCTTTTCCTCCGCTGATTAATATGCTTAAATTAGGCGGGTCATCTCCCTCCACTCGAGGTCGACGTACGTACAACAAAAAGCGAGCAAGCGAGCGGGCGAACGAGTCGCCGCCGCCGCCGCCGCCGTCGCCGTCGTCTTGCTTGTTTTGTGCTTTGGGATCATTTCGCTCTCTTAGTCCGTTGATTAACGGCTTTCCACGCCCCCTGCCTGCCCCGAAACCTCACGCGGGGGTTTCGTGGCGCGGAGAGGGCCCCAATCTACGCGGTCTCGCGATCTCAGGGTGCGCCCTTGCCCTCTCCAGCACGGCCGGATGGCCCCGGCCCCCTTCCTCTCCTTTCGGGGGGGGGGGGGGGGGTGCACCGGACGGCTGGCTTTCACGGCTTTGGGAGAGCGCCTCTCCGGCTCTTTTCGGAACATTCGCCTTTTCTGGGCCAGTGGCAGGCAGGTCCCGACCAACAATCGGCCGGTAGTCGGCCGGACGAGGAGGAGGAGGAGGACGAGGTACGTCCGCCCGTCCGTCCGCCCGTCCGAGCCGACGGCGACGGAAGAGAGCGAGCCCTCCAAGCGTCTTAAGGGAACGTCCGGACCCGGGAGCGAGTTCCTCCAACGAAACCCGCCCTCTCTGGTCCGGCGAACTCCCCAGGGCGGAATGGTCGTGCGACGGGGCGAGCGAGCAAGCAAGTCGCCGCCGCCGCCGCCGCCGCACCTCCGGCACGGGTTTGAGTGGAGCCGGCAGGCTTGAGGAGAAGCCGCCGGACCCCAAAACACCCCCCGTTGTGCATTTTGCGGAGTCCCCGCCGCCGGAAGCTCCTGCTCCTTCTCCTGCCTCAGATGAGGGGGGAGAGAGAGAGAGAGCCGCCGCCGCGAAAGGGGGCCACCGACACGGCGCTATTTCACCTCACTCTAAAAAGATTCTCGTAGCGGCCTTCCCGGAGAACGGGCGGAAAGGGGCAGGAGGACCGGAGCCCTCCGCCGCCGCAGTCCGCAGCCGTCCGTACTGTCTCCCGGGAGGCAACGTCACGACACTCGAGGGAAGGTGGCAGCCGTCCTTCGAAGAAGGCACAGGGCCGCCGCAATGTGCGTTCGACACGTCGATGGAATCACGGGAGAATTGCGATAGCCACCAAAACATCGCTTCTTGCCGCGGTCTTCCTCGACCCACGAGCCAAGTGATCCCCCGTTAAGAGTCTTTGCTGGGTTTCTCTTTCCTCGAGTTCACACACACACTACTCGATCGCCTCCCACTCAAAAAAGGGCCTCGGAGGGGAGGGTAACCTGCGCTCTGAGAAAACGCGTAGCCCACGGCGCCGAGCGCGCTTCGCGCCCGGCGCCGTCGCCGACCTCGTAGGCCCCGGTGACCCAGGCGGGGCTGACAAAGACTTTTGGGTTCGGCCCCTCCTCTCCTCCCCGCCTCCCTCCGGCCGGCCGGCCAGAGGGAGGGAGGGATGGTGGAGAGAAAAGGGCCGGGGAGCCGTGCCGAGAGCCCCCCGCGGACGAGGAGGAGGAAATGGGGACGAGGAGCTGGGAGGTGGACCGCGGCAGGAGACAAGACCGTCTCCGCCCCTGGTCACTGGCCCTCGCCCGTCCGTCCGTCCGTCCGTCCGATCGTTCGGGTTGCACGCGAGTTGCCTCTTTCGGCGGCACCACTACTCGGTGGTGGTGCTGCTGCTGCTGCTAGCACTCGTTAATGATCCTTCCGCAGGTTCACCTACGGAAACCTTGTTACGACTTTTACTTCCTCTAAATGACCCAGCTTGGACACCTTTCCGTCGACCCGAGGGCGCTGGCCGCCGCCGAGGCGGCGGTAGCGGCTCCAAGGGCGCCAGTCCGGTGCCCTCACTAGACCATTCAATCGGTAGTAGCGACGGGCGGTGTGTACAAAGGGCAGGGACTAAATCGGCGCAATCTGGTGAATTGCGCCTACTGGGAATTCCTCGTTCATGGGGAACATTTGCAAGCCCCAATCCCCTTTAAGGACAGCTTTCACGAGGTTACCCGCTCCTCTCGGAGCAGGGACAGCTCGCTGAACTCTCCATTGTAGCGCGCGTGCGGCCCAGAACATCTAAGGGCATCACAGACCTGTTATGGCTCAAACTCTCGTGCGGCTAGTATATTTTTTGCTGCCGCTTATCCTCTAAGAAGAAGACTGCGAGCGGACGCCAGTTTCCGGCGCCGCGGGGCGCGCCGCCGGCGGCGCTAACCAACCGACGGCGGAGGCCCGCGCGACGGCCGGGTTTAGGGGAACCCGAGCCCACGCCCGAGGGCGAAGGCTGGGCGAGAGACCCGTCGACTATTTAGCAGGCTAGAGTCTCGTTCGTTATCGGAATTAACCAGACAGATCACTCCACCAACTAAGAACGGCCATGCACCACCACCCACCGAATCGAGAAAGAGCCTTCATTCTGTCAATCCTTCCGGTGTCCTGGCCTGGTGAGTTTCCCCGTGTTGAGTCAAATTGAGCCGCAGGCTCCACTCCTGGTGGTGCCCTTCCGTCAATTCCTTTAAGTTTCAGCTTGCAACCATACTTCCCCGGAACTCAAAGACTTTGGTTTCCCGGAAGCTACCCGCCGGGTCATGGGAATAACTGCGGCGGATCGCTAGTCAGCATCGTTTAAGGTTAGAACTAGGGCGGTATCTGATCGCCTTCGAACCTCTAACTTTCGTTCTTGATCAATGAAAACATCCTTGGCAGATGCTTTCGCAGTAGGTCGTCATGCGACGGTCTAAGAATTTCACCTCTAGCGTCGCAGTACGAATGCCCCCGTCTGCTTCTATTAATCATTACCTCGGGTTCCGAAAAACCGACAAAATAGAACCGAGGTCCTGTTCCATCATTCCATGCACGACCATTCGGGCTGTAAGCAAAGACCAGCCTGCTCTGAGCACTCTAATTTTTTCAAAGTAAACGTGCCGGCCACAGGGGGACACCCGGTTAAGGGCATAAAAAACCCCGTGCGCGCCGGCGGGGACACAGCTCGGAACCCGGCAGTAGCCGCCGCTAAGGCGGACCGCCGGTCCGGAGCAGAAGTCAAACTACGAGCGTTTCAACCGCAACAACTTTAATATACGCTAGTGGAGCTGGAATTACCGCGGCGGCTGGCACCAGACTTGCCCTCCACTCGATCCTCGTACAAGGATTTAAAGTGTACTCATTCCAATTGCGAGGCCCCGTTCGGGGCTCGCAACAGTATTTTTCGTCACTACCTCCCCGTGCCGGGAGTGGGTAATTTGCGCGCCTGCTGCCTTCCTTAGATGTGGTAGCCGTTTCTCAGGCTCCCTCTCCGGAATCGAACCCTGATTCCCCGTTACCCGTGATAGCCATTGTAGGCGTTTAAACCTACAATCGAGAGCTGATAAGGCAGACGCCTGCAGGACGCGGCGCCGACCCAACCCGGGTTGCGGGAGGGGTCGTGCGCTCGGCCAAAGTTATTCTGATTCACCAAGGAGATCGCGGCCGGCCGGTTGAAGGGCCGGCCGCCGAGGGTTTTGGTCTAATAAAAGCGCTCTCCCTCGCGGTCGGAGACTACAAAGGCATGTATTAGCTCTAGAATTACCACAGTTATCCAAGTAGTGCGGTTCGGCAGAGATCCAATGAGTTATATCTGATTAATGAGCCGTCCGCGGTTTCGCCTTAAGTCGGCCTGTACTTACACATGCATGGCTTAATCTTTGAGACAAGCATATGACTACTGGCAGGATCAACCAGGTAGAATTGGACAACAACAAACGACCCGTCGGGTCGCCATCGTTCGTGTGTGTGTGTGCTCGCAGGAGGAGAGGAGGAGCGCCGGCACGCAGCACGCAGCGCGCGCGCGCCTGCTCGCTCGCTCTCTTCTCCGCCTTGCACTTCTCGGCTTTTCGCAGGATCGGTCCGCGCACTCTCGCCGGGATCGGGAAAGAGGGCGGACCGATGCTGGATGGCTTCTTTCATCATCGGCTCTTCTCTCTTAGGGTGCGCCGCACGCAGGGGTGGGAGAGAACAAGCGTCGCCGGGCCAGAACAACGGCCGCGGCAGCCTCCCACCCGGGCGCGAGCCTTCATCGTCTCTCTCTCTCTTTTTTCGCCATCGTCTTTCGGCCGCAGCGAGGTGGGGAGCGAAGGGAGAGAGGTGGCGAGGGAAGGCGGGGCAGGCGCACACGGACGGCAGGCACCGCACCAAGGGTGCCCGCCGCGCCAGCTGCCCGCCGCTCCTCCTCTGTCCTTCCTCCCTCCATCCCTCCATCGCATGCTGAAAGGGCCGGCCCACCCCTTTCCACAGGGGAACTCGCGCGCGCGCTCCGCAGGGGGCGCGCTTGGCGCTCCTTCTTCCCCCGACCCCCTTCCCGGAACACGGAGCCGGCCGGCAGCCCCGCCCGCCCGGCCTCGCCCGCGCGCGCGCGCGCGCGCGAAAGGGCCAAGGCAAGGGGAATGGGGGATGCCGGCTACCCACAGCGCCCGGTGGGGATCGGATGGAAACGGAACACGCGCAGCAAGCGAGAACCACAAGAGGGGGGCCCTCCGGCCCAGCCTTTACTCCGCGCAAGGCGGCAAGGGTGTGTGATTGCCGGGTTTTTTTCCTTTCTCGCCGCAAGGGTGTCACAACCCGGGATCTAGCTCCGCGCTATCGGCACCACGTGGCCGAGGGGAGAAGAACCGCGGGAGCTCTACCGTCGCGAGGGGAAGGCCGCGCGGGGGCGGCACTCGGAAACCATTCCGAACGTCTAGAATGGAGCGGTCGCCTCTGTGAAGGGCACGGCCACAACCGACCTCAACGGGGGCGGCACGGGGAATGGATACCCCGGCGGCCCCCGGCCGGCAACGTGGCGCGAGCCCGCGACCTTTGCTGTGCGCTGCGGGAGGCAAGGCGAGGCGAGGCGACGGGCGCCCGCACACGCCTCCATGCCAGCCCGACCACAACCGCGAACGGGAGCGGGAGGGGGAAAGCAAGAGAGGGAAGGGGTGTGGGGGGCCGGAGGGACGCAGCCACGCGTCCCCCTTATACCTGCCCACACGGCCGTTCACCCAACACCACCGCAAACAGGCCCCGCTCTCTGCCCGCCCCGCAGGGAACACGCCCCCTCGCGGCCCCCGACGCCACGGGGGCCCGCAACACCTAGCCTCAAGCCGTGCCTCCGAGGGGGACTTGCCCGGCCTCGGAGACCGCCCGGCTGCGCCGCGAGCTGCCTGCCGGAGGGAACCCGCCCACCGCGCCCGGACACACACACACACAGGCCCGTCCGGCCACGGAAGGGCCAGCGGACCACACCCGGGATCCGGTCCGCGCAACAGGCCGCTCTGCCCACCGGGGCCGGGCCTCGCCCGTCCGCCCGTCCGTCCGTCACCGCGACCGCGACCGGCCCCTTCGTTGCCCTTATAGTTGTCGCCGCGGCCGTTCCGCCACCACGACCGCAAACAGGCCCGCTCTCGCCGCCCGCCAAGGCGCACGCCCGTTCGGGGGAACGAGACAAGACCAGCCGGCGGGGGACGAGCAAGGGGCCCCGGGAACGGGGCCCCAAATCGCTTTTGGGGGGGGACGCCCGTCGCTCGCCGGGGCCCCCCTAGGGAAAATCGAGCTGGCTGGCTTGCTGCTGGCTGGCTGGGGTGGCTGGGTGGCTGGGTGGCTGGCCCGGCGGGGTGGCCCGGCCCGGGTGGGTGGCTGGCTGGCTGGCTGGCTGGCTGGCCCGGCTGGTGGCTGGCTGGGTGGCTGGCGGCCCGGCTGGCTGGGGTGGCTGGGTGGCTGGCCCGGCTGGCCTGGCTGGCTTGGGTGGCTCGCTCCCCACGACCCGCCTCATCTTTCCCTTCAGTTGTCGCCACGGCCCCCTTCGCCCACCCAATCGCCGGGGCCCCCCCGGCTCCGTTTCCCCCCCCCCCCACCGCGACCCCTCGTCCCACGCACGGGACCCGCGGCCCGCCGCGCCCCCCGACGCCCCCGCCGGGCCGGGCCCGGGTCCGTTTCCCCGCCCCACCGCGACCTGTCGTCCGCACGCACGGGGAAACCCCCGGCCCCCCCGCCGCCGACACGCCCCCGCCGGGCCCCCCGGCTCCTTTCCCCGCCCACCGCGAACCCGCCCCGTCCCCACGCACGGGGGCCCCCCCGGCCCCCCGCCGCCCCACGAAAGCCCCCGGGGGGGCCGCCCGGCTCCGTTCCCCGCCCCCCCCACCCCAAGCCCCTGGTGGGTTGGGGGGCCCGCCGCCCCGCCCCGCGACCCCTCGCTCCCCCTCGGCCCGCCCCGGGAGCCCGGGCCCCCCGCAGCAGACGGGGGGCCCGGACCAGCCTTGCCCCATAAGGTTGGGCGGCGCGGCCGTTCAGGCAGCACGACCCCAAACAGGGCCTCCTCTCCTCCTGTTTCCCAAACCCGGGGGGCGGGTTTTTTCGGGAAAAATGTTCGCCCCCCCCCCCCCCCCCCCACCCCACCCCCCCCCCCATGTTTTTTCCCCCTTTCCCTTTCCCCCCCCCCCCCCCCCCCCCCCCCACCCCCCGACCCGAATCCCGCCCCCTCGACCCCGGGGCGCCGGGCCGGAAAATGGGCCGGGTTCCCGCGAAGGCAACCAGGCGGCGGCCTTTTCCGTCCCCCTTCTTGGCTTCTTGGGGCCCGGGGTCCGACGGCGGCAGCCCGGGGGGTGCCCCTTTTTGGGGGGGGGCCGGGCCCCCGGGTTTATTTCCCCCCCCCCCCCCTTCCCCCAGGGAAAAAAAGCTGCCCTTCCCCGTCGTCGTCGTCGTCGTCCCTCGTCGGTCGTCGTCCCGTCGTCGTCCCTCGTCGGCCCCCCACCCCAAAGGGGCCCTTTGGGAAAACCCTAAAGGGGCTCTGGACAGGGCGGCCCCCGACGGGCCCTGGGGTGTGCGCTATTCGCGCATTTTTACACATTTGCCGCCTGCCTGCCTTCTTATCATCATCATCTCATCATCATCATCATCATCATCATCATCATCATCATCTCATCATCATCCCACACATCATCATCATCATCATCATCTCATTATTTTATTATTATTATTATTTTTTAAATTTTTATTATTTTATTTTTTATTTTTTTATTTTTTATTATTATTATTATTTTTATTATTATTATTATTATTATTTTTTGTAAAAATAATAAATAATAATAATAAATAATAAATAAAAATAAAATAATAAATAATAAAATAATAATAATAATAAAAATAAATAAAATATAATAAAAATAATAATAAGAATAATAATAATAATAATAAAAATAAAATTTTTGAGGGTGAGGGTGATGATGATGAGGGTGATGATGATGTGAGATGATAAAGATTGATGATGATGATGATGAAAGATGATGATGAGATAAGAAGGAGGCAGGCAGGCAAATGGGGTAAAAAAAGCGCGAATAGCGCACACCCATCGGCTTTGGGGGGCCCCTCCTGTCCATGGCACCGTTTCGGTTTCCCGGGCCCTTTTGGACGACGACGACGACACGACGACACGACACGACACGACGACCCAAGAACAAAAGGGCAGGAAGGGGAGGCTATTTTTTGCGGGAAGGGGGCGGGCGGGGGAAATGAAACCGGGCCCGGCCCCTCCCCAAAAAGCCGGCACCCGCTGCCGCCGTCCCCGGGAGCCCAGGCCAAGAAACCAAAAAGCGGACGGAAAAAGGCCCCCCGCCTGGGGTTTCTTCGGGGGAAGCCGGCACTTTTGGGTCCGGCGCGCCGGGGCGAGGGGGGCGGGGTTCGGTGTCGGGGGGGGGGGGGGTGGGGGGGGGAGGGGGAAAGGGAAGGGGGAAAAATGGGGGGGGGTGGGGTGGGGGGGGGGGGGGGGGGCGAAAAATTCCTTTCCCCCAAACCCTCCTCCCGGGGGGACAGGAGGAGGGAGGAAAGGGCCTGTTTGCGGTCGTGCTGCCCGAACGGCCGCGCCGACAACCTTAATGGGGCAAGGCTGGACCTGGCCCCCGTCTGGGTGCTGGGCGGGCCCGGGTGCCGGGGCGGGCCCAGCGGGAGCGAGAGTCGCGGGGGAGGCGGCGGCCCCACCACCATTGGCTTTTCGCGGTGGGGCGGGGGAAAGGAGCCGGGGGCCCCGGGGCGGGCGGCGTCGGCGGCGGCGGGGCCCCGGGTCCCCTGGGGCGGGCGAGCGGTCGCGGTGGGGGGGGGAACGGAGGGCCGGGGGGCCCCCGGGGCGGGCGTCGTCCCGGGGGCCGGGGGCCGCGGGTCCCCCTGGGGTGCGGCGAGCAGGTCGCGGTGGGGCGGGGAACGGGGCCGGGCGGCCCCGGCGCGGGGGTCCCCTCGGGGGCGGCGGGCCGCGGGCCCCCTGCGTGCGGACGAGCAGGTCGCGGTGGGGGGGGGAAAAGGAGCCCGGGGGGCCCCGGGGAGTTTTGGGGGGGCGAACGGCCGTGGGGACAACTGTAAGGGATGAGGTCGGGTCGTGCGAGCGGAGCCACCAGCCAAACCGCCAGCCAGCCACCACCCCCCACAGCCAGCCAGCCCCGCCCCACCCCAAACCACCAGCCAACCGCCAGCCAGCCAGCCAGCGACAACCCCGCCACCAGCCAGCCAGCCAGCCAGCCAGCCAGCCGGGCCCGCCAGCCCCCAAACCCCGCCGCCACCGCTTTGATCTTCCCCAACCCCGGGCCCCGGGGAGCGACGGGGGTCCCCCCCCCGGGGGCGAGTGGGGTCCGATTTCCCCGGGGCCCGGGTCGTCCCCCCGCCGGCCCGGTCCCTTTTCTCGTTTCCCCCCAACCCGGGTTTCGCCTTGGCGGGGGGGCGAGAGCGGGGGGCCCGTTTGCGGGCGTGGTGGCGGAACGGCCGCGGACAACTATAAGGGAAACGAAGGGGCCGGTCCGGTCGCGGGGGCGGACGGACGGGCGGAGGGGCGACCCCGGCCCCGGTGGCAAGCGGCCTGTTGCGCGGACCACCCCGGGGTGGGGTCCGCTGGCCCTTTCCCGGGTGGCCGGACGGGCCTGTGGGGTTTGTGCCCGGGGCGCGGGGGGCGGGTTCCTCCGGCGGCAGTTGGGGGGACCCGGGGCGGTCTCCGGGCCCGGGGCAGTCCCCCTGGGAGGCAAGGCTTGAGGTAGGGTTGCGGGCCCCCTGGCGTGGGGGGCGAGGGGCGTGTTTTCCCCGAGGGGGGGGCGGAGGGCCCTGTTTGCGGTGGTGTTGGGTGAACGGGCCCTTGGAGGGAAAGGAGGGACGCGTGGCGCGTCCCCCGGCCCCCCCCCCCCTTCCCCCTCTTCTTTTTCCCCCCCCGCTCCCTTCGCCGTTGTGGTCGGGCTGGCAGGAGGCTGTGGGGCGCCCGCGCCTCGCCCCTTTTGCCTTGCCTCCCCCAGCGCACAGCAAAGGTCGCGGGCCCCGCCACGTGCCGGCCGGGGGCCGCCGGGTATCCATTCCCCCCTGCCCCCCCCTTGAGGGGGTTGTGGCCGTGCCCTTCACAGAGGCCCGCTCCATTCTAAAGTTCGGAATGGTTTTTAATCCGCCCCCGCCGGGCCCTTCCCCCCGCACGGTAGAGCTCCCGCGGTTCTTCCCCCTCGGCCCGTGGTGCCCATGCGCGGGGGATCCCGGTTTTGACCCCCTTGCGGCGAGAAAAGGAAAAACCCCGGCAATCACACACCCCCTTTCCCCCTTGCGCGGGGTAAAGGCTGGGCCCGGGGCCCCCCCCCCCCTTGTGGTTCTCGCTTTCTGCGCGTGTTCCGTTTTTCCCTCCCATCCCCCCCGGGCGCGGGGGGGTACCCCATCCCCCTTCCCCTTTCCTTGCCCTTTCGCGCGCGCGGGGGGGCGCGCGCGGGCGGCCGGGCGGGGGGGGGGCTGCCCGGGCCGGCCCCTTCCCGGGAAAGGGGGCGGGGGAAAAGGAGCGCCCAAACGCGCCCCTGCGGGCGCGCCCCGGGTTTTCCCCCGTGGAAAGGGGGGGCCGGCCCTTTCAGCATGCGAGGGGGTGGGGGGGAAGGAAAGGAGGAGCGGCGGGCAGCTGGGGGGGGTTTGGCGGGCACCCTTGGTGCGGTGCCCGCCGTCCGTTTGCGCCTGCCCCCCCCCTCCCTCGCCACCTTCTCCCTTCGCCCCCCCTGGGGGGCGAAAGACGTGGCGAAAAAAAGAGGAGAGACGA
This sequence comes from Penaeus monodon, assembly GCF_015228065.2. Lineage (NCBI taxonomy): Eukaryota > Metazoa > Arthropoda > Malacostraca > Decapoda > Penaeidae > Penaeus > Penaeus monodon. Next base: position 12,539 of record NW_023661365.1, read on the forward strand.
TGAAGGGGTCGCGCCCGGGTGGGGGGCCCGCCGCGGCCGTTGTTCTGGGCCCCGGGGACGCTTGTTCTCTCCCACCCCGCGTGCGGCGCCCCTTTGAGAGAAGAGCCGATATGAAAAAGCCACCGCTCGGTCCGCCTCTTTCCCCATCCCGGGGGAGAGGCGCGGGCCGATCCTGCGAAAAACCAGAAAATCAAAGGGGGAGAATGAGCGGACAGGGCGCGCGCGCGCTGGGGTGCTGCGTGCCGGGGCCCTCTCTTCCCTGCGAGCACACACACCCGAAAAGATGGCGACCCGACGGGTCCCTTTGTTGTTTTTTCCAATTCTACCTGGTTATCCTCCCAATCTATGCTTGTCTCAAAAATTAAGCCATGCATTTAAGCAGGGCCCACTTAAGGCGAAACCCCGGACGGCTCATTAAAACAGATATACTCATTGGATCTCTGCCGAACCGCACTACTTGGATAACTGTGGTAATTCTAGAGCTAATACATGCCTTTGTAGTCTCCGACCGCGAGGGAGGAGCGCTTTTTAGACCAAACCCTCGGCGGCCGGCCTTCAACCGGCCGGCCGCGATCTCCTTGGTGAATCAGAATAACTTGGGCCAGCGCACGACCCCTCCCGCACCCGGTTGGGTCGGCGCCGCGTCCTGCAGGCGTCTGCCTTATCAGCTCTCGATTGTAGGTTAAACGCCTAAAATGGCTATCACGGGTAACGGGGAATCAGGGTTCGATTCCGGAGAGGGAGCCTGAGAAACGGCTACCACATCTAAGGAAGGCAGCAGGCGCGCAAATTACCCACTCCCGGCACGGGAGGTAGTGACGAAAAATACTGTTGCGAGCCCCGAACGGGCCTCGCAATTGGAATGAGTACACTTTAAATCCTTGTACGAGATCGAGTGGAGGGCAAGTCTGGTGCCAGCCCCCGCGGTAATCCAGCTCCACTAGCGTATATTAAAGTTGTTTGCGGTTGAAACGCTCGTAGTTTGACTTCTGCTCCGGACCGGCGGTCCGCCTTAGCGGCGGCTACTGCCGGGTTCCGAGCGTGTCCCCGCCGGCGCGCACGGGGTTTTTTATGCCCTTAACCGGGTGTCCCCCTGTGGCCGGCACGTTTACTTTGAAAAATTAGAGTGCTCAGAGCAGCTGGTCTTTGCTTACAGCCCGAATGGGTCGTGCATGGAATGATGGGAACAGGACCCGGTTCTATTTTGTCGGTTTTTCGGAACCCGAGGTAATGATTAATAGAAGCAGACGGGGGCATTCGTACTGCGACGCTAGAGGTGAAATTCTAGACCGTCGCATGACGACCTACTGCGAAAGCATCTGCCAAGGATGTTTCATTGATCAAGACGAAAGTTAGAGGTTCGAAGGCGATCAGATACCGCCTAGTTCTAACCTTAAACGATGCTGACTAGCGATCCGCCGCAGTTATTCCCATGACCCGGCGGTCCCTTCCGGGAAACCAAAGTCTTTGAGTTCGGGGAAGTATGGTTGCAAGCTGAAACTTAAGGAATTGACGGAAGGGCACCACCAGGAGTGGAGCCTGCGGCTCAATTTGACTCAACACGGGGAAACTCACCAGCCAGGACACCGGAAGGATTGACAGTAATGAAGGCTCGTTCTCGTTCGGTGGGTGGTGGTGCATGGCGTTCTTAGTTGGTGGAGTGATCTGTCTGGTTAATTCCGATAACGAACGAGACTCTAGCCTGCTAAATAGTCGACGGGTCTCTCGCCCAGCCTTCGCCTCGGGCGTGGGCTCGGGTTCCCCTAAACCCGGCCGTCGCGCGGCCTCCGCCGTCGGTTGGTTAGCGCCGCCGGCGCGCGCCCCGCGGCGCCGGAAACTGGCGTCCGCTTCGTAGTCTTCTTCTTAGAGGGATAAGCGGCAGCAAAAAATATACTAGCCGCACGAGAGTTTGAGCCATAAACAGGTCTGTGATGCCCTTAGATGTTCTGGGCCGCACGCGCGCTACAATGGAGAGTTCAGCGACTGTCCCTGCTCCGAGAGGAGCGGGTAACCTCGTGAAAGCTGTCCTTAAAGGGGATTGGGGCTTGCAAATGTTCCCCATGAACGAGGAATTCCCAGTAGGCGCAATTCACCAGATTGCGCCGATTTAGTCCCTGCCCTTTGTACACACCGCCCGTCGCTACTACCGATTGAATGGTCTAGTGAGGGCACCGGACTGGCGCCCTTGGAGCCGCTACCGCCGCCTCGGCGGCGGCCAGCGCCCTCGGGTCGACGGAAAGGGTGTCCAGCTGGGTCATTTAGAGGAAGTAAAAGTCGTAACAAGGTTTCCGTAGGTGAACCTGCGGAAGGATCATTAACGAGTGCTAGCAGCAGCAGCAGCAGCACCACCACCGAGTAGTGGTGCCGCCGAAAGAGGCAACTCGCGTGCAACCCGAACGATCGGACGGACGGACGGACGGACGGACGGACGGACGGGACGGGCGAGGGCCAGTGACCAAGGGGCGGAGACGGTCTTGTCTCCTGCCGCGGTCCACCTCCCAGCTCCTCGTCCCCATTTCCTCCTCCTCCTCCTCCTCCTCCGCGGGGGGCTCTCGGCACGGCTCCCCGGCCCTTTTCTCTCCACCATCCCTCCCTCCCTCTGGCTGGCCGGCCGGAGGGAGCGGGGAGGAGAGGAGGGGGCCGAACCCAAAGTCTTTGTCAGCCCGCCTGGGTCACCGGGCCTACGAGGTCGGCGACGGCGCCGGGCGCGAAGCGCGCTCGGCGCCGTGGGCTACGCGTTTTCTCAGAGCGCAGGTTACCCTCCCCTCCGAGGCCCTTTTTGAGTGGGAGGCGATCGAGTAGTGTGTGTGTGAACTCGAGGAAAGAGAAACCCAGCAAAGACTCTTAACGGGGGATCACTTGGCTCGTGGGTCGAGGAAGACCGCGGCAAGAAGCGATGTTTTGGTGGCTATCGCAATTCTCCGTGATTCCATCGACGTGTCGAACGCACATTGCGGCGGCCCTGTGCCTTCTTCGAAGGACGGCTGCCACCTTCCCTCGAGTGTCGTGACGTTGCCTCCCGGGAGACAGTACGGACGGCTGCGGACTGCGGCGGCGGAGGGCTCCGGTCCTCCTGCCCCTTTCCGCCCGTTCTCCGGGAAGGCCGCTACGAGAATCTCTTTAGAGTGAGGCGAAACAGCGCCGTGTAGGTGGCCCCCTTTCGCGGCGGCGGCTCTCTCTCTCTCTCCCCCCCCCTCATCTGGGGCAGGAGAAGGAGCAGGAGCTTCCGGCGGCGGGGACTCCGCAAAATGCACAACGGGGGGTGTTTTGGGGTCCGGCGGCTTCTCCTCAAGCCTGCCGGCTCCACTCAAACCCGTGCCGGAGGTGCGGCGGCGGCGGCGACGACTTGCTCGCTCGCTCGCTCGCTCGCACGACCATTCCGCCCTGGGGAGTTCGCCGGACCGAGAGGGCGGGTTTCGTTGGAGGAACTCGCTCCCGGGTCCGGACGTTCCCTTAAGACGCTTGGAGGGCTCGCTCTCTTCCGTCGCCGTCGGCTCGGACGGGCGGACGGACGGACGTACCTCGTCCTCCTCCTCCTCGTCCGGCCGACTACCGGCCGATTGTTGGTCGGGACCTGCCTGCCACTGGCCCAGAAAAGGCGAATGTTCCGAAAAGAGCCGGAGAGGCGCTCTCCCAAAGCCGTGAAAGCCAGCCGTCCGATGCACCCCCCCCCCCCCCCGAAAGGAGAGGAAGGGGGCCGGGGCCATCCGGCCGTGCTGGAGAGGGCAAGGGCGCACCCTGAGATCGCGAGACCGCGTAGATTGGGGCCCTCTCCGCGCCACGAAACCCCCGCGTGAGGTTTCGGGGCAGGCAGGGGGGCGTGGAAAGCCGTTAATCAACGGACTAAGAGAGCGAAATGATCCCAAAGCACAAAACAAGCAAGACGACGGCGACGGCGGCGGCGGCGGCGGCGACTCGTTCGCCCGCTCGCTCGCTCGCTCGCTCGCTCGCTTTTTGTTGTACGTACGTCGACCTCGAGTGGAGGGAGATGACCCGCCTAATTTAAGCATATTAATCAGCGGAGGAAAAGAAACCAACCGGGATTCCCTGAGTAAGTGCGACCGAAACGGGAAGAGCCCAGCGCAAAGCCTCGCGTCCCCTTCGCGGGGGGCTCGAGGGGTGCTGCGTTCGGGAGAGGTCCTGCACGCGCTTCCGAGCCGCCTAAGTTGTTCATGAATGACTCTCATACCCACGGAGGGTGTCAGGCCCGTGTGGCGGAAAGGGACTTCCTCCTCCTCGTTCGCGGGGAGGGGGGTTTCGGGAGTGCGGAACGGGCCTCTCCTTAGAGTCGGGTTGCCTGAAACCGCAACCTAAAGCAGGTGGTAAACTCCATCTAAGGCTAAATATGACCACGAGACCGATAGCGAACAAGTACCGTGAGGGAAAGTTGAAACTGAACCCTGTAGAGAGAGTTCAGAGAAACGTGAAACCGTTAAGAGGCTAAACGGGCGGAGATTCGAAGATCGAACTGGGGGGATTCAGTTCGTCGGCCTGCCGGGAGACGGCAGCGGGCGTGGCGACTTCCCGTTCCGGAGGCCTCGGCCGAAGGAGCCAACGCGGGAGCGGCCCCCGCCGCCTGCCCGGCGCCGGCGGGCGATCTTCCCCCCGCAGTAGGTCGCCGCGACGCGTTGGGGACACACGGGCGTCTGAGGCCCGGGTCCTGGTAGGAACCGGCGGCGCGTTCGTCCTCCGCTCCTCGTTGGGCGGGGGGCGTTTTCCAGCGCGCCCGTCCGGGGATCCCCCGGTGCCCTCGTCTTGCCCCCCGACGGTCTCTCCTCCGGGGCCTGCCGGGAACGGGGGACTGGTCCGAGGCCGCGGTCGAGCCTAATTCGCTGGCTCCCGCGCTTCCCTTTCCCTCTCCCGCGTGGCCTTCGCGGCGTGCAAAGATCGGTACTCCTCCCGACCCGTCTTGAAACACGACCAAGGAGTCCAACATGTATGCGAGTCAATGGGCGCGCTAAACCCACGGGCGCATGAAAGTGATCGGGCCGATCCCTCGGAGCAGCGGGCGGCCGCGCGCACCCGACGGAGTGCTGACTTTCCTCCCCGGGACGGCGCGGCTCCTCCCGCTCCCGCACGCCCCGCACGCCCTCAGGCGCGGGGGGCAGGTCCCTCGCGCAACGGTCGCCCCCGCCCGGCGGGGCATG
>NW_023661366.1:0-17682 GCF_015228065.2 Penaeus monodon
TGAAATGAATATGAGATAATGCAATAATGATAATGTGATGATAATGATGATAATGATGAATGAAAAGAATATAAAATATATAAAAAAGGTATAAGAAAAAAGTTCCAAATAGTAAAAAAGGAAAAAAAAAATAGCCTTTGAGAGAAAACCAAAAGACTTTTTGTTATATATTTCGTTATTAGGGTATTATGATAATATTCAGGGAAAGATTAATCATAACAAAAATGAAAAATAAATAAAGAATTTGGTAAAAGTGAAATATAAGAATTTTGAATTGAATATTATTATATTATTATTATTATTATTATTATATTATTATATATTATTTATATTATTTATTATTATATTATTATTATTTATTATATTATCTTAATTTAGTTTATTCCAAAAAATTATATTTAAATAATAAAAAATAATAAATATATAATATAAATAATAATGCTAGTGGTATATATTGTTTTATTATTATTTTATTTATTATTATTATTATTGTACTGGTAGTATAATTGCAAAAAAATTATACAGTAATAATTACAGTAATAACGATACTAATTAAAAATGCTATAAATTATTATTATAAAATATTATTTTGTTATTATTATTTTTAATTATTACTTGGTAATAGTATAATTATAAAAATAATAACATAATCAATAATGATATAATTGAATAAATGAAATGATGATGATAATATTAATAATGATAAATGATGATGATGATATAATGATAATGATGAGATAAGATAATAAGATGATAACAATAACAAAAAAAGATGGCAAAATCTAAAAAAGGTATAAGAAAAACATTCCAAAATCGAAATTGGAAATCTAGGAATTTTTGATGATTATATTCCAAAAATTTTTAATTCATAATAATTCGCAATATATAAATAATTAATATTTAAATTATTAAAAATAAATTACAATAATATGATAAAATTATTAAAATATTTATTATATATTTTATATTATTATTATTATTATTATTATTATTATATTATTATTATTATTATTATTATTATTATAATTAAAAATATAATATTAATTATTAGTATTATTAAATAATCTATTTATATAATTTAATTATAATATTATGCAATAATACTATTATATTAATAATAAATATAATAATATAAGTATAATATAATAATGTATATTAATATGTATATATTATATGTATTAATATAATTATTATTAATTTGTATGGTATATAATAAAATAATATTATAAAGTAAAATAATTGAAAAATTACTAATTATATAATGCATAATAATGATTATATTAGCTTATATATTATTGCAAAAATATTATACTATATAGTTGTGGTAATTAGTATTATGAAAAATAAATATATAATCAATAATCGATATAATGATTAAAATTGCAATAATATGATAAATTAATAAAGATAATATGATGAAAATGATAAAATGATGATAATGATGATGATAACATATAATGATGATAATCATGATAACGATGATTGATAAATAAGAGGCATGTGTCCATATATAATATAAAAAACAAAAACAAAAAAGTATAAGAAAAAACATTCCAAAAGTCGAAAAAGCGGCAAAATCTAGCGGAAAAATATAGCCTTTGAGAGTATACTCAAATGACGTTTGTTTCGATGTCTTGGTGATTTCGGAATATTAGGGTAATAATGATAATAATTACCAGAATTCGTAGTAATCATAACAATAATGATGATAAAGGAGAGATAAAGAGAAGTTTTGGTAACATTTGAATATTATTAAAATTATTACTATTATCATGATATGATGTTATTATTATTATATTAGTATTAGGATTATTATTTATTAGTATATTATTATTATTTCTATTAATTACATTATTACTATTATCTAATTATTAGTATTATTGCCAAAAATCTATTATAGTGGTCATAATAAAATAATAAATTAATAAGTATAAGTATAATGATAATAATGTAGGGTATAAAATATTGTTAGTAGTTAATATTGTTATTATTATCATTATATTCTTGTAATGAGTAGATAATTGCCAAAAATACTTATTATAAACAGTAATAATTACAGTAATAACGCTACTAATAAGATAATGCTATAAATAATTTTTTATTATAAAAATCGTTATTATGTTATTATTATTGTTGATACTATTATTATGTTGTGGTTCTAGTATTATTGCAAAAAATATATACTATAACTCCAATAATTGACAATAATAATGATAACAATGCAATAATGATGATAATAATTGCACGAATGATGAGAATGAGGATGATAAGGATGATAATGATGATGATAACGAGAATAATGATGATAATACATGAAACGATGATGATAATAAGAGGAATTGTGTCCATATATATATAAAAAAGGTATTTAAGAAAAAACCAAATTCCAAAGTCGAAAAAGCGGCAAATCTAGCGAAATATAAGCTTTTGAGAGTATACTCCAAATGACGTTTTTCATTTCTTTGGTTGATTTCGGCAATTATTAGGGTAATAATGATAATAATTACCAGAATTGTATTAATCATACACAAATAATGATGATAAAGTGAGAAGAAAGAGGAATTTGGTAAACATTGTGAATATTCATTAAAATTATTATTATTATGCATTATTTATTATTATTATATATTATTATTATTTATATTATTATATTATTATTATTATTATTATTATTATTATTACTATTATTTAATTATTAGTATTTGCAAAAAATCTCTTATATCTGTAATAAAACAATAATAATAATTAATAAGTATAAGTATACCTAAAATAATGTAGTGTTACATTATGGTATAAGTAATTATTGGTATTATTAGCAATATATTATTTTGTACTGGTAGTATAATTGCAAAAAGAATTATATAACAGTAATAATTAACAGTAATAACGATACTAATTAAGATAAACGCTATAAATAATTATTATAAACGTTATTATTGTATTATTATTGTTCGTACTATGATTATTGGTTGTGGTATTAGTATTATTGCAAACATAAACATAACTCAATAATTGCAATACTAATGAAACAATTGCAATAAATGATGATAATAATTGCAAATAATGTGATAATGAGATGAAATGATGAAATGATGATAATGATTGATGATAACGATAATAATGATGATAATCATGATAACGAGATGATAATAAGAGGGATTGTGTCCATATATAATATAAAAAAAGTATAAGAAAAAACATTACCAAAAGCGAAAAGCGGCAAAATTAGCGAAATATAGCCTTTTGAAGTATACTCCAAATGACGTTTTTCGATTGCTTGGTGATTTCGCAATTATTAGGGTAATAATGATAATAATTACCAGAATTGTCATTAATCTAACACTAATGATGAGAAAGTGAAAATAAGAGAAGTTGGTAACATTTGAATATATTAAAAGTATTATTTATTATCATTATTATTATTATTATATTATTATTATTATATTATTAATTATTATTATTATCTTATTCTTATTATTATTATCTTATTATATTACTTATCTTAAGTATAGTATTATTGCCAAAAAATTATATATTCTGTAATAATAACAATAAAAGTAATAAGTATAAGTATAATAATAATAATGCTCGTAGTTATATATTGTTATAGTATATATTGTTATTATTATCATTATTAGTATTTGGTACCGGTAGTATAAGCAAAAAATAAATTATTATAACAGTAATAATACAGTTAATAAACGATACTAATAGATATGCTATAAATAATATATAAAATCGTTATTATTGTTATATTAGTGTTATTACTATATTATTGTTGGGGTTATTAGTATATTGCAAAAATATATACTAAACTTCCAATAATGCAATAAAAGATAACAATGCAATAGATGATAATATTGCAAAATGATGATAATGAGAGATAAATGATGATAATGATGATAATGATGATGATAACGATAATAATGATGATAATATGATAACGAGGGTTTTTGGGGGGGGGGGGTGATGATAATAGAGGAAATTGTGTCCATAGATAATAGAAAAAGGTATAAAGAAAAACATTCCAAAAGTCGAAAAATCGCAAAATCTAGCGAAATATAAGCCTTTGAGAGTATACTCAAATGACGTGTTTTCGATCTTTGGTGATTTCGGAAATTATTAGGGGTAAATAAGATAATAATACAAGAATTGTATTAATCATAACAATAAGATGATAATAAGTGAGAATAAAGAGAATTTGGGAAACATTTGAATATTATTAAAATTATTATTATTATCAGTATTATTATTATATTATTAGTAGTATTATTATTATTTATTATTATTATTATTATTATGTATTATTATCTAGATTATATATTACTATTATCTTAATATTAGATTATGCAAAAAATTATTATATCTGTAATTAATAACAATAATAATAATAATATAAGTATAATAATAATAATGCTAGTGTTAAATATGTTATTAGTATTATTATTGTTATTATTTCATTATCTTATTTGTACTGGAGTATAATGCAAAAATAATTATTATAACAGTACTAATTACAGTAATAACGCATACTAATTAAGATAATGCGATAAAATAATAGTATAAATCGTTATTATGGTATTATATTGTATTCTATTATTATTGTGTGGTTATTAGTTTATGCAAAAATATATACTATAACTCCAATAATTGCAATAATAATGATAACATTGGCACTATGATGATAATAATTGCATAATGATGATAATGATGATGATAATGATGATAATGCTGATAATGATGGATAACGATAATAATGATGATAATCATGATAAACGATGATGATAATAAGAGGAAGTGTGTCATAATAATATAAAAAAGGTATAAGAAAAACATTCCCACCTCTGCAAAAAGCGGCAAATCTAGCGAAATATAGCCTTTTGAGAGTATACTCCAAACTGACGTTTTTCGATTTCTTGGTGATTTCGCAATCATTAGGGTAATAATGATAATAATTACCAGAATTGTATTAATCATAACCATAATGATGATAAAAGTGAGATAAAGCGAATTTTGGTAACATGTGAATATATTGAAAATTAATTATATCATTATATTATATTATATTATTATTATTATTATATTATTATTATTATTATTATTATTATATTACTATTATCTTAATTATTAGTATTATTGCCCAAAAAATCTATTATATCTGTAATAATAACAAAAGAATAATACAGTATAAAGTATAATAACAATAATGCTAGTGGTTATAATATGGTTATTAGTATTATTATTGTATTATTATATGATTAATGATTTGTACTGGTGAGTATAATGCAAAAATAATTATATAAAACAGTAATAATTACATTAATAACGATACTAATTAAGATAATGCTATAAAAATGATTATAAAATCGTTATTATTGTATCTTATGTTAGTACTATGATATTGGTGTGTTATAGTTTATGCAAAAAATATATTACTATAACTCCAATAATTGCATATATGATAACAATGCAATAATGATGATAATAATTGCAAAATGATGATTAATGAATGATTGATAATGATGATAATGTGATAATGATGATGATAACGAAATAATGATGATATCAGATAACGATGATGATATAAGGAGGAATTGTGTCCATATATAATATAAAAAAAGTATAAGAAAAACATCCCAAAGTCGAAAAGGGCAAAATCTAGCGAAAAAGCCTTTGAGAGTATACTCCAAATGACGTTCTTTTCGATTTCTTTGTGATTTCGGAATATTAAGGGTAATTAATGATAATAATACCAGAATTGTAGAATCAAACAATAATTGAGAGCAAAAGTGAGAATAAAGCGAATTTGGTAACAATTTGAATATTATTAAAATATTATTATTCATCATGAGTATTATTTTAGTATTATTATTTATTATTATTATTATATTATTATTATTATTATTATATTATTATACTTATTATCTTAATTATTAGTCTTATTGCCAAAAAATCTATATATCTGTAATAATAACAATAATAATAATAAGTATAAGGATAATAATAATAATGCTAGGGTTAGATATTGTGTATTAGTATTCTTATTGTTATATTATCATTATTAATTGTTTACGGTAGGTATAATGCAAAAATAATTCTTTAACAGAATAATTACAAGAATAACGATACTAATAAGATAATGCTATAAATAATTATTATAAAATCGTTATATGTTATTATTATTGTATTACTATTATATGTTGTGGTTATTAGTATATCAAAATATGTATATAACTCCAATAATGCAATAATAATGATAACAATTGCAATAATGATTGATAATAATTGCAATAATTGATGATAATGATGATGATAATGATGATAATGATGATAAGATGGATGAGAACCGATAATAATGATGATAATCATGATAACGTGATGATAATAAGAGGAATGTGTCCATATATAATATAAAAAAAGGTATAAGAAAACATTCCAAAAGTCGAAAAAGCGCAAAATCATCGAAATATTAGCCTTTGAGAGTATACTCCAAAGAGTTTTTTCGATTTCTTTGGTGATGTTCGGCAATTATTTAGGGTAATAATGATAAAATAACAGAATGGTATTAATCATAACAATAATGATGATAAAAGTGATGAATAAGAGAATTTTGGGAACATTTGAATATTATTAAATCATTATTATTATCCTTCTTATTATTATTATTAAATTATTATTATTATTATTATTATTATTATTATATTATTATTATTATTATTTTATTATTATTACTATTACCTTAATTATTAGTATTCTGCCAAACAATCTATTATACTGTATAATAAACAATAATAATAATAAGTATAAGTCTAAGATATATCCAGCTAGTGGTTATAATAATGTTATTAGTTTATTATTGTATTATTATCATTAGTATTATTGGTACTGGTAGTATAATTGCAAAATAATATTCAAAACAGTAATAATTACAGTAATAACGATACTAATAAGAAATGCTATAAATTAATTATTATAAAATCGTTATTTATTGTTATTATTATTGTATTACTATTATTATTGTGGGTTAAGTATTATTGCAAAAATAATACATAACTCCAATAATTGCAATATAATGATAACAATTGCATAATGATGATAATAAATTGCAATAATGTATGTAATGATGAGATTAAATGCGATACTGATGATAAATGCGATGATAAACGATAATCATGATGATAATATGATAAACGTGATGATAATAAGAGAATTGTGTCCATATATAATATAAAAACGTATACAAAAACATCCCCAAACGTCGAAAAAAAGCCGGCAAATCTAGCGAAATATAGCCTTTTGAGAGTTACTCCAAAATGACGTTTTTTCGATTTCTTGGGGATTTCGGCAATTATATAGGGTAATAATGATAATAATTACCAGGAATTGTATAATCATAACAATAATGATGATAAAGTGAGAATACAAGAGAAGTTTGTACATGTGAATATTATTAAAATTATTATTATTATCATAATTATTATTACTTATATTATTATTATTATTTATTATTTATTTTTAAGTATATTATTATTATATTATTATTATTATTATTATTAATATTATCTTAATTATTAGTATTATTGCCAAAAAACTCATTAGATCTTAATAATAACAATAATAATAATAAGTATAAGTATAATAATAGTAATGCTAGTGGTTATAATATGTTATTAGTATATTATGTTATTATTATCATTATTATTATGTTACTGGTAGATATTGCAAAAAATAATTATTATAACAGTAATAATACAGTAATTAAGATACTAATTAAGTAATGCTATAAATAATTATTATAGAAATCGTTAGTATTGTATATTATTGTTATTACTATTATTATTGTTGTGGTATTAGTATTATGCAAAAAATATATACTATAAACCCAATAATGCAATAATAATGAAACAATTGCAATAATGATGCTAATAATTCAAATAATGAGCTAATGCTGATGTAAGGATGATAATGATGATGATAACGATAATAATGATGATACATCATGATACGATGAGGATAATAAGAAGGAATTTGTCCATATATAATATAAACAAGGTATAAAGAAAAACATTCCCAAAAGTCGAAAAATTTGCAAAATCAAGCGAAAATATAGCCTTTGAGAGTATACTCCAAAATGAGTTTTTCGATTTCTTTGGTGATTTCGGCAATTATAGGGTAATAATGATAATAATACCAGATTGTATAATCATAACAATTAATGATGATAAAGTGGAGAATAAAGAGAATTTTAGTAACATTGAATATTATTAAAATATTATTATTATCATTATTATTATTATATATATTATCTATTATGATTATTATTATGTTATTATTATTATTATTGATTCTTATTACTATTATCTTAATAATTAGTATTATTGCCAAAAAATCTATTATATCTGTAATAATAACAAAATTAATAATAAGTATAAGGATAATAATAATAAGCTAGTGGTATAATATTGTTATTAGTATATATTGTATTATTATATTATTATATTTGTACTGTAGTATAATGCAAAAATAATTATTATAACTAAGTAATAATTACAGTAATAACGATACTAATTAAGATACATGCATAAATAATTATTATAAATCGTATATGGTGTATTATTATTGTTTTTTACTATTATTAGTGTTGTGGTTATTATATTATTGCAAAACTATCTACTATAACTCAATAATTGCAATAATAATGATAACCAATTGCAATAATGATGATAATAATGCAAATAATGATGATAATGATGATGATAATGATGATTAATGATGTATAATGATGATGATAACGAATAATAATGATTATAATCATGATAACGATGATGATATAAGAGGAATTGTGTCCATAATACTATAAAAAAAGGCTATAAGAAAAAACATTCCCAAAAGTCCGAAACCTCCGGCAAAATCTAGCGAAATATAGCCTTTTGAGAGTATAACTCAAAATGACGTTTTTTAGATTTCTTAGGTGATTTCGGCAAATATTAGGGTAATAATGATAATAATACCAGAATGTATTAATCATAACAATACTGATGATAAAAGTGCGAATAAACAGAATTTTGGTAACATTTGAATATTATTAAAATTATTATATTATCATTATTAATTCTTATTATTATTATTAGTATGATATTATTATATTATTATTTATTATATTTATTATTATTATTGAATATATCTTAATTTATTAGTATATTGCCAAAAAATCTATGATATCTGTAATAATAACAATAATCAATAATAAGTATAAGTATAATATAGTAATGCTAGTGTTATAATAGTGTTATTAGGATTATTATGTTATTATTATCAGTTAAATTATTATTTGTACTGGTAGTAAATTGCAAAAAATAACTATTAGAACAGTAATAATTTAAGTAACAACCGATACTAATAAGATAATGCATAAGATAATTATTATAAAATCGTTATTATTGTTATATTATTGTTATACTATTATTAGTTGTGGTTATTAGTATTATTGCAAAAAATTATACTATAACTCCAAAATTGCAATAATAATGATAAACAATGCAAATAATGATGATAATTACTTGCAATAATGATGATAATGATGATGATAATGATGCATAATGAATGATAATGATGATGATAACGATAATAATGATGATAATCAGGATAACAATGATGATAATAAGAGGAATGTGTCCATATATAATTTAAAAAGTAAAGAAAAACATTCCCAAAGGTCGAAAAAGCGGCAAAATCTAGCGAAATATAGCCTTTTGAGAGTATACTCCAAAATGACGTTTTTTTCGATGTCTTGGGTATTTCGGCAATTATTAGGGTAATAATGATAATAATTACCAGAATGTATTAATCATAACAATAATGATGATAAAGTGAGAATAAAAGAGAATTTGGTAACATTTGAATATTATTAAAAATTATATTATCAGTATTATTATTATTATTATTATTTATTATATTATTATTATATTATTATTATATTATTTATTATTATTATTATTATTATTATATTATCTTAATATTAGTATTATTGCCAAAAAATCTATTATATCGTAATAATAACAATAGTAATAATAAGTATAAGTCTAATAATAATAATGATAGTGGTTAAATATTGTATTAGTATTATTATTGTTATTATTATCCATTATTATTATTTGTACTGTAGTATAATTGCAAAAATAATTATTTAACAGTAATAATCACAGTAATAACGATACTAATTAAGATAAGCATAAATTAATTATATAAAATCTGTTATTATGTTATTTTAATTGTATTACTATTATTCTTGTGTGGTATTAGTATTATGCAAAAATATATACCATACACTCCAATAATTGCAATTAATACATGAAACATTGCAATAATGATGATAAATTGCAATAATGATGATAATGATGATGCTAATTGATGATAATGAGATAATGATGATGATACGATAAATAATGATGTCATCATGAAACGATGATGATTAATAAGAGGATTGTGTCCTATATAATATAAAAAAAGTATAAGAAAAACATCCCAAAAGTCAAAAAGCGGCAAAATCTAGCGAAATATATCCTTTTGAGAGTATACTCAAACTGACGGTTTTCGATTTCTTTGGTGATTCGGCAATTATTGGGTAATAATGAATAATTACCAGAATGTATTACTCATAACAATCATGATGATAAAAGTGAGAATAAAGAGAATTTGTACATTTGAATATTATAAACTTTATATTATCTTATTATTATTATTAGTATTATTATATATATTATATTATATTATATTATTATTATATTATTATTATTATTACTATATCTAATATTAGTATTATTGCCAAAAAATCTATTATATCTGTAAGAATAACAATATAATAATACGTGAGAAGTATAATATAATAATGCTAGTGGTTAGAAATATTGTTATTAGTTATTATGTTATTATTATCATTATTATTATTTGTACTGGTAGTATAAATTGCAAAAATAATTATTAAACAGGAATAATTACAGTAATAACGAACTAATTAGAAATGCTATAAATACTTATTATAAAATCATTAGTATTGGTATTAATTATGTTATTACTATTATTATGTTGTGGTTATTAGGTATTATTGCAAAAATATATACTATAACTCCAATAATGCAATATATAATGTATAACAATTGCAATAAAGATGATAATTATGAAATAAATGATGATAATGAGGATGATAATGTGATAAATGATGATAAGATGATGATACCGATAATAATGATGAATCATGATAACGATGATGAATAATAAGAGGAATTGTGTCCATATATTAATATAAAAAGGTATAAGAAAAACATCCCAAAAGCCGACAAAAAGCGGCAAAATCTAGGGAAAGATAGCCTTTTGAGAGTATACTCCAAAATGACGTTTTTTCGATTCTGTGGTTGATTTTTTGGACAATTATTAGGGTTAAATAATGATAATAATTACCAGAATTGGATTAATCATAACAATAATGATGAAAAAGTGAGAATAAGAGAATTTGGTAACATTTGAATATTATTAAAATTATTATTATTATCATATTATATTATTATTATTTTATTATTATTATTATTATATTATTATTATTAGTCTCATTTTTGTTATTATTATTATTACATTATCTTAATTTATAGTATATGCCAAAAAATCTATTATATCTGTAATAATAACAATAATAATAATAAAGTATAAGTATAATAATTAATAATGCTAGTGTTATATTTGTTATTAGTATTATTATTTATATTATCATTATATATTGTTATGGTAGATATAATTGCAAAAAAAAATTATTATAACAGTAATAATTACAGTACTAAAGATACTAATTAAGATATGCTATTAAATAATTATTATAAAATCGTATTAGTGTATTATTATTGTTATTACTATTTTATTGTTGTGGTTATTAGTATTATGCAAAAAAGTATCTACTATAACTCCAATATTGCAATAATAATGATAAACAATTGCAATAATGATGATAATAATTGCAATAATGATGATAATATGATGATAATGATGATAATGATGATAATGATGATGATACACGAGAATAATGATGATAATCATGATAACGATGATATAATAGGTAGGAAGGGGTCATATATAATAAAAAAAAGGTATAAGAAAAACAAAAAAAATTCCAAAAGTCGAAAAAGCGGCAAAATTCTCAGCGAAATATAGCTTTGAGTGTTATACTCCAAATGACGTTTTCGATTTCTTTGGTGATTTCGGCACTTATTAGGGTAATAATGCATATAATTACCAGATTGATTAATCATAACAATAATGAGATAAAAGTGAGAATAAAGAGACTTTTGGTACATTTGAATATTATTAAAATGATTATTATTATCATTATTATATTATTATTATTATTATTCTTATATTATTAGTATTATTATATTATTAATTATTATTATATTACTATGATCTTATATTATTAGTATTATGCCAAAAAATTATTATATCTGTAATAATAAAAATAATAATTAATAAGATAAAGTAGAATAATAATAATGCTAGTGGTTATAATATTGTTAATTGTACTGATTATTTTATAGTATCATTATTAGTATTTGTACTGGTAGGATAATTGCAAAAATTAATATTTATAACAGTAATAATTACAGTAATACGATACTAATTAAGATAATGCTATAAATAATTTGATAAAATCGTTATTATGTTATTATTTATTGTTATTACCTTTATGATTGTTGGGTTATTGTATTATTGCCAAAAATATAACTATACTCAATAATTGCAATAATAATGATAACAATTGCAATAATAGATGATAATAATTGCATACTGATGATAATGATGATGATATGATGATAAGGATGATAATGATGATGATAAGATAATAATGATGATAATCATGATAACGATGATGATAATAAGAGGAATGTGTCATATAATATATAAAAAAGGTATATAAGAAAAACATTCACAAGTTCCCCCGCCAAGCGGCAAAAATATAGCGAAATATAGCCTTTTGAGAGTCTAATCCAACTGACGTTTTTTCGATTTCTTTGGTGATTCGGCAATTATTAGGTAATATGATAATAATTACCAGAATTGTATTAATCATAAACAATAATGATGATAAAAGTGAGAATAAAGAGAAATTTTGGTAACATTTGAATATATTAAAATTATTATTATTATCATTATGATGATTATTATTTAGTATATTATTATTTATTATTATTATTATTATTATTATTATATTATTATTATATTTATTATTACTATTATCTTAATTATTATTATTATTGCCAAAAATAATTATATCTGTAATAATAACAATAATAAATAATAAGTATAAGTATAAGAATAATAATGATAGTGGTTATAATATTGGAATTCCCAGAATTATTATTGTATTATATCATTATATTATTGTACTGGTAGTATAATTGCAAAAATATTATTATAACGACTAATTACAGTTATAACGATACTAAGTCGATAATGCATAAATTAACTTATTATAAAATCGTTATATGTTATTATTATTGTATTTACTAATTATTATTGTTTTGGTTATTAGTATATTGCAAACTATATAATATAACTTCAATTAATTGCAATAATAATGATAACAATTGCCCATAATGATGATCATAATTGCAATATGATGATAATGTGATGATAATGATGATAAAGATGATAATGATGATGATAAACATAATAATGATGATAATCATGATAACGATGATGATAATAAGAGGAATTGTGTCCATATATATATAAAAAAAAGGTATAAGAAAAACATTCCAAAAGTTCGAAAAAGCGGCAAAATCTAGCGAAATATAGCCTTTAGAGAGTATACTCAAAATGACGTTTTTTCGATTTCTTGGGTGGATTTCGGCAATTATCTAGGGAATAATGATGAATAATACCAGAATTGTATTAACATAACAATAATGTGAGAAAGTGAGAATAAAGAGAATTTTGGAACATTTGAAAGTATTAAAATATTATTATTTATCAT
Organism: Penaeus monodon; assembly: GCF_015228065.2. Lineage (NCBI taxonomy): Eukaryota > Metazoa > Arthropoda > Malacostraca > Decapoda > Penaeidae > Penaeus > Penaeus monodon. Next base: position 14,018 of record NW_023661366.1, read on the forward strand.
TATTATGATATAGATGATTAGTATTATTTTAGTTATATTATTATGATTATTATTATATTATTATTATTATTACTATATCTTAATATAGTATTATTGCCAAAAATCTATTATATCTGTAATAATAAACAATATAATAATAAGTATAAGATTAATAATAATAATGCTTAGGGTTATAATAATGGTATCTAGTAAGTATTGTTATTATTATCATTATTATTATTTGTACTGTAGTATAATTGCAAAAATAATTAACCTATTAACAGTAATATACAGTAAAACGATACTAATAAGATAATGCTATAAAAATTATATAAAATCGTTAATTGTTATTAATTATTGTGATTACGATTACTATTGTTGTGGTATTAGTATATGCAAAAATATATACTATAATCCAATAATTGCAAGAATAAATGATAACAATTGCAAAATGATGATAATAATTGCAATAATGATGATATGATGATGATAATGATGATAATGATGATAATGATGATGAAACGATAATATGATGACAATCATGATAACGCGATGATAATGAAGAGGAATTGTGTCCAATAATAATATAAAAGGTATAAGAAAAACATCCCAAAAGTCGAAAAAGCGGCAATCTAGCGAATATAGCCTTTGAGAGTATACTCCCAAATGACGTTTTTTCGATTTCTTTGGTGATCGGCAAATTATTAGGGGTAATAATGATAATAATTACCAGAATTGTATTAATCATAACAATAATGATGATAAAAGTGAGAATAAAGAGAATTTGGAACATTTGAATATTATTAAAATTATTATTATTCATCATATTGTTAGTATTATTATTATTATTATTTATTATTATTATTATTATTCATTATTATTATTATTAATTATTATATGAATATTATCTTAATATTAGTATTATTGCCAAAAAAAAAAAACAAAAAAAAAAAAAAAAAAATTATATATCTGTAATAATACAACAATAAAATAAGTATAAGTATAATAATAATAATGCTAGTGTGATAATATTGTTATTAGTATTATTATTGTTTTAATTATCATTATTATGATTGGTACTGGTCGTATAGTGCAAAAAAAATTATTATAGAAACAGTAATATCTACAGTAATACACGATACTAATTAGGATAATGCCTATAAATAATTATTATAAAATCGTTAGTTATGTTATTATATTGGTATTACTATGATTATTGTGGTGGTTATTAGTATTATTGCCAAAAATATATACTATAACTCCAATAATTGCAATAATAATGATAACAATGGCAATAATGATGAATAATAATTGCAAAATGATGATAATGATGATGATATGGTGATAATGATGCTAAGATGTGATAACGATACTAATGATGATAATTCATGATAACGATGATGAATAATAAGAGGAATTTGGTCGTCCATATATAATATAAAAAAGGTATAAGAAAAACATTCCCAAAAGTCGGAAAAAAGCGGCAAAATCTAGGAAATATAGCCTTGAGAGGTATACCCAAATGACGTTTTTCGATTTTCTTTGGTGATTTCGGACAATTCATTAGGGTAATAAATGATACAATTACCAGAATTGTATAATCATAACAATAATGATGATAAAGTGAGGATTAAAGAGAATTTTGGTACATTCGAATATATTTAAAATATTATTATTACATATTATTATTATTAGTATTATTATCATTATTATTATTATTATTATTATTTTATTCTTATTATTATTATTATTATATTATATTACTATTATCTTAATTTTAGTATTATCTGCAAAAAATCTATTAATCTGTAATAATAACAATAACAATAATAAAGTATAAGTATAATTAATAATAATGCTAGTGTTATAAATATTGTTATTAAGTCTTTATTATTGTGATGATTATCATTATATTATTTGTACTGTAGTATAATTGCAAAATAATTATATACAGTAATAATTACAGTAATAACGATATAATTAAGATAATGCTATAAATAATTCATTATAAAAATCGTTATTTTGGATTATATTGTCATTACTATAAATTGTTGTCGGTTATTAGTATTATTGCAAAATATATACTAAACTCAATAATTGCAATAATAATGATAACACTTGCACTAAATGATGATAATAATTGCAATAATGATAAAATGATGATGATAATGATGATAATGATGATAATGATGATGATAACGATAATAATGATGATAATCATGATAACGATGATGATAATAAGAGGAATTGTGTCCATATATAATATAAAAAAGGTATAAGAAAAACATTCCCAAAAGTCGAAAAAGCGGCAAATCTAGCGAAATATAGCCTTTTGAGAGTATACTCCAAAATGACGTTTTTTCGATTTCTTTGGTGATTTCGGCAATTATTAGGGTAATAATGATAATAATTACCAGAATTGTATTAATCATAACAATAATGATGATAAAAGTGAGAATAAAGAGAATTTTGGTAACATTTGAATATTATTAAATTATTATTATATCATTATTATTATTATTATTATTATTATTATTATTATTATTATATTATTATTATTATTACTATTATCTAATTATTAGTATTATTGCCAAAAATCTATTATATCTTAATAATAACAATAATAATAATAAGTATAAGTATAATAATAATAATGCTAGTGGTTATAATATTGTTATTAGTATTATTATTGTTATTATTATCATATTATTATTTGTACTGGTAGTATAATTGCAAAAAAAATTATTATAACAGTAAAAAATACAGTATACGATACTATTTAAAGATAATGCTATAAATAATTATTATAAAATCGTTATTATTGTTATTATTATTGTTATTACTATTATTATTGTTGTGGTTATTATATTATTGCAAAATATATACTATACTCCAATAATTGCAATAATAATGATAACAATTGCAATAATGATGATAATAATTGCATATATGATGATAATGATGATGATATAGATGATAATGATGATAATGATGATGATAACGATAATAATGATGATAATCATGATAACGATGATGATAATAAGAGGAATTGTGTCCATATATATATAAAAAGGTATAAGAAAAACATTCAAAAAAGTCGAAAAAGCGGCAAAATATAGCGAAATATAGCCTTTTGAGAGTATACTCCAAAATGACGTTTTTTCGATTTCTTTGGTGATTTCGGCAATTATTAGGGTAATAATGATAATAATTACCAGAATTGTATTAATCATAACAATAATGATGATAAAAGTGAGAATAAAGAGAATTTTGGTAACATTTGAATATTATTAAATTATTATTATTTATTATTTTATTATTTTATTATTATTATTATTATTTTATTATTATTATTATTATTATTATTATTATTATTATTATTTGTACTGGTAGTATAATTGCAAAAATAATTATTATAACAGTAATAATTACAGTAATAACGATACTAATTAAGATAATGCTATAATAATTATTATAAAATCGTTATTATTGTTATTATTATTGTTATTACTATTATTATTATTGTGGTTATTAGTATTATTGCAAAATATATACTATAACTCCAATAATTCAATATATGTAACAATTGCAATAATGATGATAATAATTGCAATAAAGATGATAATGATGATGATATGATGATAATGATATAATGATGATGATACGATAATAATAGATAATCTGAT
>NW_023661367.1:0-17679 GCF_015228065.2 Penaeus monodon
TAAAAAATAATAATAATAACAAAAAATATAATATTAAAAACAAAATAAAAATAAAAATTAAAAATAAAAAATAATATAATAAAATAAAAAAAAATAATAAAAATATAATAATAATAGTAATATAATAAAAATAATGATAATTTGATATATTAATAAACATCAAAATTTTTTCAAAATTCTCTTTTTCCCACTTTTTTCCTCATTATTGTCATGATTAAAACGATTTTGGTAATTTTTTATAATTACCCAATATTGCCAAAACATCGAAAAACGAAAAAAAAAAACGTCATTTTGGAGTATACTCTCACTACTAGATTTTGCCGCTTTTTTTGACTTTTGGGGAAATTTTTTTCTTTTTCCTTTTTTTTTATATATTTAACAATTTCCCGTTATTATCATCATTATTATATGATTATCATAATATTTCATTTTCTAACATTATCATCATTATTTAATTATTATCATCATTTTGAATTTAATCATCATTATTGCAATTTTATATTATTATTGAATTATTTCAGTTTTTAAAATTATTTTGCAACTATACTAATAACACAATATAATAAAAAACAATAAAAAAAACTAATAAAAATTTATAATAATTTCATATTTTTTTTAATTAATAAATTTTTTACAGTTTTTAGTTAAATAATTTTTTTGCAATTATGCTACATAAAAATGAAATAATGGATAATAAAAAAAATAAATTTAATAACGATATTATAATATAAAATAAACAATGAAATAATAATGAAAAAATAATAAAAATAATAATAATTATATTTTAATAATAATAATAATAATATAATAATAATTATAATAATAATAAAAATAATAATAATAATGTGAAGTAATAATAATAATATAATATTTATAATATTAAATAATCTCAAAAAGTTTAAAATTCCTTTTTTCTCACTTTATCCTCTTATTGTCAATTATTACGTTTTTGGAATTTTTTATTTTTTACCCTAATATTGCCAAAAAACTCAGAGAAATCGAAAAAACTCATTTTGAAGTATACTCCAAAAGGGTATATTAAGCTAGATTTTTCCGCTTTTTCGCTTTTGGGGAAATTTTTTCTTTTACCTTTTTTTTTTTTATAAAGGAAAAATTTTGTTTTTATAAACATTTTATCATGATTTTTATCAAAAATTTCTTATCATCATCATTTTCATCACTATCATCATTATTTTTAATTATTATCATCTTATTGCAATTTTTATCATTACTATTGCAATTATTATCATTATTATGCAAATTATTGCAGTTAAAATTAATTTTTTCAACTTTACTAAAAACAACACCCTAAAAATAGAAAAAAAATAATAATAACAAAAAAACGATATTTTAAAAAATTTCTTTTTATCTTATTTTAAATTAAAATTTGTTTACAGTAATTATTACTGTTATAAAATTTTTTTTTGCAATTTTACTATAGTAAAAATGAAAAAAGATAAAAATAACAAAAATAAAATTATAACGATATTAAAATAATAATAAAAATTAATGTAAAATAATGAAAAAATAATAATAAAAAAATAAAATAATAATAATAATTAAAAATAAAATAATAATAATAAAAATAATAATAGTAATAATAATAATAATAATGATAAATTTTATTTATAAAAATCATCAAATGTTATCAAAATTTCTTTATTCCACTTTTTTTTCATTATTTTCATATTAACGATTTTTGGTAATTATTATCATTATTCCCTAATAAATTTCTAAAATCATGAGAAAAGAAAAAACCTCATTTTTTAGTAATCTCAAAAGGAATTTCCTGATTTTGCCGCTTTTTCGACTTTTGGGGAAATTTTTTTCTTTTTCCTTTTTTATTTATTGGAGACAATTTCCCTTTAAAACATATTTTATCAGTTTCACAAGTTTTTCTTATCATCATCATTTCTCATTATCACATTTTTGCAATTATTATCATATTATTGCAAATTTTTATCACATTAAATTTCAAATTTTTTCATTATTAATGCCCTTTTTGCAGTTATAATTATAATTTTTCACATACTAATAAAAACAAAAATAAAATAAAAAAATAACGATATTATAAAAAATTATCTAATCATTTTTTTTAATTAAAATCGTTTTTCAGAAATTTTTACTTTAAAATAAACATTTTTTCAAATACTACTAGAAAAATGATAATAGATAAAATAAAATAATAATATTAAAAAGATATTATAAAAATAAAATAAAAATAAAGTTTAAAAATAAAATTAAAAATAATAAAATAATAAAATAATAATAATAAAATAATAATAATAAAATAAATAATATATCTAAAAATAAAATAATAAATAATAAAAAATATAATAATAATAATATAATATATAAAAATAATAATTAAATAATTAATAAAAAAAAATGTAAAAATAATAATAATAATAATAAAAGATAATATTGATAAATTAATAACATCAAATGTTATCAAAATTTTCTTTTTACTCATTTTTTCCCCATTTTTTCATGAAATACTTTTTTGGGAAATTTTTATCATTATTACCCTAATAATTGCCAAAATCCGGGGAAATCGAAAAAAAAGTCATTTTGGAGTATACTCCAAAAAGGGTTTTTCGCTAGATTTTTCGCATTTTCAAATTTTGGGGAATATTTTCTTTACCTTTTTTATTATATAGGGAGACAAAATTCCCGTTATTATCATCATTTTTATCATGATTTTCACAATATTATCATTATCTCATCATTTCATCATTATATCATTAGCAATTTTATCACATTATTCAATTTACAAAATTTTTGCAATTATTATCATTTTTATTTCAATTTTTGCGTTAAATATATAATTTGACTATACTAATAACAAAACATAAAATAAAATAAAAATAATAATAAAAAATAATACGATATTAAAGTAAATTTCTATATCAATTTTAATTATTCTTATTTCAGTAATTATTTTTGTTATAATAAATTTTTTTGCAATTATACTCCTAGTAAAATGATAAAAATGAAATTTTAACATAAAATATTAATACGATATAATAATAATAATAATAATAATAAAAATAATGATAATAATAAAAAAATAATAATAATAATAAAAATAAAAATAATAATAAAAATAAAAAATAATAATAATAAAAAAAATAAAAATAATAAAAACAATAATAATAATAATAATAAAATGAAATATTGATAAATTAATAATAAAATTTATCAAAAATTTTCTTTATTCTCACTTTTATCCTCTTATTGTCATATTAATACGATTTTGGTATTATTACATTATTAAACTAATAATTTCCAAAAACACAAGGGAAAAACGAAAAAAAGGGTTTTTTTTTTGGAGTTTCTCTCAAAAACTATATTTCTCTAGATTTTTCCGCTTTTTTGCTTTTGGGGTTATTTTCTTTTATCTTTTTTTTTATATATGGAACAATTTTGTTTTATCACTTATTACAGATTACATCAATTTTATCATTATCATCATCATTATTTATCATTATTATTCAATTATATCTCTTATTGCAAATTTTTAAACACAAAATTTCAATTATTTCATTTTATTGCAAATTTTTGCGTTTAAAATTTTAATTTTTTCAAAAATTTCTAATAAAACAAAAATAATAAAAGAAATAACAAAATAATAACATAATAAAGAATTATGATAAAATTTTTCTTATTTTAATTAATATGTTTTTACAGTAATTTTACTGTTATAAAAATTATTTTTGCAATTATACTCTAGTAAAAAAAGATAAAAAATGAAATTAAAAATAAAAATATTAAAAACGAAAATTATAAAAACAATAAAAATAATAATAATGATAATAAAAATGATAATAATAATAAAATATTAATAATAATAATAAAAATAATTTTAATATAATAATAATAAAAATAATAAAAATGAAAATACAATAAAAATAAAAACAATAATAAAAATAATAATAATAATAATAAAAAATGTGATATAAAAATAATTTAAGATAAAATTGATAATATTAATTCTCAAAGTTATCAAAATTCTCTTTGTTCCACTTTTATCCTCATTATTGTCATGATTAAAACGATTTGGTAATTTTTATCATTTTTCCCAATAACGCCAAAATCTCAGAGAAAAAAAAAAAAACCCCATTTTTGGGGTATTCTCTCAAAAGGCATATTTCGCTAATTTTGCCGCTTTTTGACTTTTTTGGGATTTATTTTTTTTACCTTTTTTATTATAAAGGAGACAATTCCTTTATTATCATCATTATTATATTATTTTTAATATTATCATAATCATCATTTTATCATCATTATCATCAATTGAATTTTTATCATCTTATTGCAATTATTATCATCATTTTTGCATTATTTTCATTTTTATTGCATTATTGCAGTTTTAATTTAAATTTTGCAGCTTACTATAAAAACAACTATAAAAATAGAAATAACAATAATAAAAACAATAATAACGATATTATAATATTATCTATTCATTTTTTATTTAAAATCGTTATTTCGTAAATTTTTCGTTTTAAAATTTTTATTTTTTGCAATTTTACTAATTTAAAAATAAATAATGATAAAAATACAATAAAATATTAAAAACGGGGTTTCAATAATAATAAAAATAATTAATGATAATAATATAATAAAAATTTAAAAATAATAAAAAGAAGAAGAAAAACAATAATAATAATAATAATAATAAAATAAAATAAAATAATATAATAATAATAAAATATTAATTAATAAAAGTAATAATAAAAAATAATAGTGTAATTTGATAAATTTTAATCATCAAAAGTTATCAAAATTCTCTTTAAAACTCACTTTTTTCCCCATTATTGACATGATTAATACAATTTTGGTAAATTTTTTCATTTTTACCCTAATTTTTGCCAAAAAACACAGAGAAATCAAAAAAACCTCAATTTGGAGTATATCTCAAAAGGGTATATTTCGCTAATTTTGGGCCATTTTTCGACTTTTTGGGGAAATTTTTTCTTTACCTTTTTTTTTTTAAATTTTTTTGGAGACAATTCCTGTTATTTTCATCATTTTATATGTTTTCACATATTACCATATCATCTCATTATCATCATTTCATCTTTTGCAATTTTTATCATCTTATTGAAATTATTTCATCATTATTGCAATTTATTTCATCATTATTGAATTATTAAACATTATTATTGCAATTTCTGAAGTTTAAAAATATAATTTTGCAACTATCTAATAACAACAACATAATAAAAAATAACAATAAAATAACAATAAACGATATTTAAAAATTTTCTATATTTATTTTTTTTAATTAAATCGTTTTTTACATATTTTTCTGTTATAATAAAATTTTTTTATCATTATCTACTAGGGAAAAAAGATAATATGATAATAATAAAAATAATAATATTAATAACGATAAAATAAAAATAATAACCCTAAAAATAATAACAATAATAAATAATTAATAAAAATAATAATAATAATATAATATATTGATAAAAATAAAGATAAAAAATAAAATAATATAAATTAATAAATATAAAATTGATAATATTAATAATCATCAAATGTTATCAAAATTCTCTTTATTTCACTTTTATCCTATTTTGTCTGATTAATACGTTTTTGGGAATTATTATCATTATTTCCCTAATAATTGCCAAAATCATCAGAAAAAACGAAAAAAAAACATTTTGGAGTCCCTCAAAAGGCTATATTTTGCTAGATTTTGCCCCTTTTTCGCCTTTTTGGGAATTATTTTTTTTTCGTTTTTTATTATATATGGAACAATTCCCGTTATTACATCATTATTATCATGATTATACAAAATTATCATTATCATCATCATTATCACATTACACATTATTGCATTTTTATCATCATTATTGCAATATTTCAACATTATTGCAATTTTTCATTATTATTGCAATTATTGCAGTTTATTTTATAAATTTTTTAACTATACTAATAACAACAAAAAAATAAAAATAAAAATAACAAATAAATAAAATAATAAAGATTTTAATAAATTTCTATATCAAATTTTTAAATTTATATCGTTATTACAGTATTATTTCGTTTTAATAATTTTTTTGCAATTATCTCTAGAAAAATGTAATAATTTAAAATAACATAATAATATTAAAAAACGATATTTAATAACTTAATGATAATAATAAAGAAAAAATAATAAAATAAAAATAATAATAATAAAAAAAATAATAATAATAATAATAATAAAAATAAAAAAATAAATCAATAAAATAATCAATAATATAAAATAAATAATAAATAATAATAATTTAAAAATATAATAAATTTAAAAAATAATAAAAATGTAAAAATAATAATTAAGAAAAAATTTAAATTTATAATCGTAAATTTATGAAAAATTTTTTTTATTCCACTTTTATCCTCATTTTTTCATGATTTAAAACGATTTTGGTAATTTTTTATACTTTTAAACTAATAATTGCCAAAAACCAGAAAATCGAAAAAAAAGTCATTTTGGAGTATAATTCAAAGGCTATATTTCTCTTATTTTTCCGCTTTTTCGACTTTTGGGAAATTTTTTTCTTTTAAACCTTTTTTATTATATTGGAGACAAATTCCCGTTTTTTATATATTATTTTCATGATTTTCATCATATTATCATTATCTCATCATTTTCTTATCATCTTATTGCAAATTTTTATCTCATTATTTCAATTATTTTCCCTAAAAATTGCAATTATTATCATTATTTGCAATTATTGCAGTTTTAAATTTTTAATTTTCAACTATACTAAAAACAACAAAAATAAAAAAAAAAACAAAAATAATAAAAATAATAACGATATTATATAAATTTTTTTATAATTTTTTTAATTAATATCGTTATCCAGTAAATTATTACTGTTTTATAATTATTTTTTCAATTTTCTATATAAAATGAAAAATGAAATAAAAACAAAAATATATTAATAAGATATTTTAATAAAAATAATAATATAAAAATAAAATAATAAAAATATAAAAATAAAAATAATAAAAAATAATTTTAATAAAAATAAAAAAAAATAATAAAAATAAAATAATAATATAATAAATAATAAAATTAATAATAATAATTAATAAATATAATAATAATGATAATTTGAAAAATATAATAATCTCAAATTTTACAAAATTCCTTTATTCTCACTTTTTTTCCTCATTATTGTCAGATTAATACATTTTGGTAAATTTTATCATTATTACCCTAAAAATTTCCAAAACATCAAGAAATCGAAAAAAAGTCTTTTTTGGGTATACTCTCAAAAGGCTAATTTTGCTAGATTTTGCCGCTTTTCGACTTTTGGGATTTTTTTCTTTTACGTTTTTTTTTATATATGGAGACAAATTTCCCTTTATTATCATCATTATTATCATTTATCATATATTTCTTATCCTCATCATTATCATCATTTTGCAATTATTATCATCATTATTTCAATTATTATCATCTTTTGCAATTAAATCTATTATTGCAAATTTTTGCATTTTTAATTTAAATTTTTCAATAATACTAATAACCACAAAATAATGAAGGAATCAAAAATAAAAACAATAATACGATTTTTTTAAAAATTATTTATTCCTTTCAAATTAGTATCGGTATTACTGTAATTTTTCTGTTATAATATTATTCTTGCAATTATACTACCCGACAAATAAAAATAAAGAAATAATAACAAAAATAATATAAAAACAATATTTTAACCCTGCATTATTTTATTATACTTATACTCATTTTTTTTGTTATTTTTTTCGTTATAATAATTTTTGGGCAAATTTTACTAATAATTTAAAATAATAATAATAATAATAATTTAAAAATTAATAATTAAAATTTAAATAATCATCATCATCTCATCATCACATCATCAATAAAAAATAATAATAATAACAAAATTAATATTTGTCAAAGTTTAAAATTTCTTTATTCCATTTTATACATTTTTGTTTAAAATTTAAAACATTTGGGAATATTATCATTTTTACCCTAAAAATTGCCGAATCACCAAAAAAATCGAAAAAAAGTCTTTTGGGGATACCTCAAAAAGGGTATTTTCCTAGATTTTGCCGCTTTTTTGACTTTTGGGGGTGTTTTTCTTACACCCCTTTTTTTATTTATATGACACAGTTCCTATTATTATTTCATCATTTTCATGATTACATCTTATTTTTATCATCATCATTATCATCTTTCACATATTTTTATCATTATTTTAATTTTTATCATCATATTGCAATTGTATATTTTTTTCAATTTTTGGGGTTATAATAATTTTTTGAAAAATACAAAAAAACCCAACAATAATGATAAAAACAATAATAATAAAAATAATAACGATTTTTGTAATAATTATTTATATCATTCTTTTTCTCTTTATTACGAAAATTTTTTCTGTTTAATAATTATTTTTGCAATTATACTATCAGTACAAATAATGAAATGATAAAAATAAAAATAAAAGTATAATAACAATATTATAATCATTTCATTTTTATTCTTTTTACTTTACTTTTTATTTAATTTTTATTATTACGTTTAATAGATTTTTTTTGGGAAAAATACTAAAATTAAGATATGTTAATATAATATAAATAATAATAATAAAATAAAATAATATTAAAATAATAATAATAATAATATAATAATAATAAAAACAATAATAAAAAATAAAAATTTCAAAACGTTAGAAAATTTTTTTTCTCACTTTTATCATCATTTTTGTTATGAAAACAATTTTGGTAATTATTTTCTTATTCCCAATATTTCCCAAATCACCAAAAAAAAAAATTTGGGAAAAAGTCATTTGGATTTCTCTGAAAGGCTTAAATTTTGGGAGTTTTGCCACTTTTTTTTAACTTTTGGAATGTTTTTCTTATACCTTTTTTATAATAATGGCAATTCCCGTATTTCATCATCATTATCTGATTTATCATTATTTTCGTTATGATCATCATTTTCATCATCATTATCATCATCATTTTCACATTATTGCAATTATTTCATCATTTGCAAATTTTTTTATCATTATTATTGCAATTATTGGAGTTTTAGTATAATTTTTTTTAAAAAAAAAAACAAAAAACCCAACGATAATGTAGTAAAAAACAATAATAATAAAATAATTTGATTTTAAATAATTTTTATACATTTTCTTAATTGTATCGTTATTTCGTTTATTCTGCTATAAAAATTTTTTTTGCAAAATTTTCTACCAATAAAAAATAATAATGGTAATAATATCAATAAAATTAAAAACAAAATTTAACCACTGCTTATTATTATTTACTTTACTTTTATTATTATTTTATTATTAAAGTTTTAAAAGATTTTTTTTCAATAAAACTAAAATTAAAATAATAGTAAAATAAAATAATAAAAAAAATAATAAAAAAATAATAATAATAAAAAATAATAATAAAAATAATAAAAATAATGATAATAAATTTTATATTTAATGTTATCAAAAATTTTCTCTATTTTCCTTCTACATTTCATTATTATGATTAATAAATTCTGGAAATTTTTAACTTTTACCCTAAAATTTCCGAAAAACCCAAAGAAATCGAAAAAAGTCATTTTTGGGTTTACTCTCAAAAAACTATATTTTGCAAGATTTTTCCTTTTTTTTTTTCTTTTGGGGAAAGTTTTTCTTAACCGTTTTTTTTATTATATAGGACACAATTCCTGTTATTTTTCATCATCATTACATGATTTCCATTATTATCGTTTCATCATCATTATCACATTATCATCATTATCATCATCATTCATCCTATTGCAATTATTATCATCATTTTTGCAAATTTTTATTATTATTATTGCAATTTTTGGAGTTGTAGTATATATTTTTTAAAAATTTCTAAAAACCCCCCCAAAAATAAAGTAGTAATAACATAATAATAAAAATAAAACGATTTGTAATTTATTTTTATCATTATCTTAATAGTTCGTTAAAACTGTAATTTTACTGTTTAATAATTATTTTTCAATTATACTACCCGTACAAATAATAATATGAAATATACATAATAGTACTAATAAAAATATTATAATCACTACATTTTTTTCATTAACCTATACTTATTATATTATTCTTATTATTACAGTTATAATAGATTTTTTTTTTAAAAAATACAATAATTAAAATTTTAATAATAAAATAATAAAAATAATAATAATAATAAATTTAAAAATAATAATAATAAATAATAAATAATAAAATAATAAAATAAAAAATTCAAGTTATCAAAATTTCTTTATTTCACTTTTTTCATCATTTTTGTTTTTGATTTAATACATTCTGGGAAATTTTTTCATTATTACCCTAAAAAACCAAAACACCAAAAAAATCGAGAGAACCATTTTGGATATTCTCTCAAAAGGCTTATTTCGCTAGATTTTTTCCCTTTTTCAACCCTTTGGGGGTGTTTTTCTTTCCTTTTTTTTAAGATATATGGAAAAATTCCTGTTATTATCATCATTATTTTCGTTATCATCACATTACCATTTTTATCTCTCATTATCATCATTATTCAATTTTATCTCATTTTGCATTGTTAATTATTTTTGTAAAATTTTTGGGGTTATATATATATTTTTGCAAAAATACTAATTACCACAACAATAAAGGTTTAAAACAAAATAATAAAAATAAAAACGATTTTTTTTTTTTAATAATTTAAATTTATCATATCTTATTTTATCGTTATTACTGTAATTATTACTGTTTTTTATAATCATTTTTGAATTATCTAGCTTTCAAAAAATAAAAATGATAAAATAAAAATAATAATATAAAAAAATATTATAAAAAAAAGCATTATTATTATTAACTTTTACTTATTTTATTTTGTTATTATTTCAGTTATAAAAGATTTTTTTTTGGGGAAAAATACTAATAAATTAAGATAATGGGAATAGAAAAAATAAAATAATAGTAATAATAAAAATAATAATAATAAAAATAATAAAAATAATAATAATAATAATAATATAAAATATAATAATAATATTTTAAAATTCAAATGTTATCAAAATTCTCTTTATTACTTTTTCATCATTATTGTTATGTTAATTAATTCCCCTGTAAATTTTTATCATTTACCCTAATAATTGCCGAAATCCCAAGAAAACGAAAAGACTCATTTTGGAGTATACTCTATAAAGGGTACATTCTCTAGATTTTGCCCCTTTTGCTTTTGGAATGTTTTTTTATTCATTTTTTTTAATTATATGGACACAATTCCTGTTATTATATCATCATTTTCAGATTTTCTCTTATTTTCGTTTTTATCATCATTTCACTTATATCTTTCACATCATTATCATCATTTTGCTTATTATCTCATTATTGCAATTGTTTTCTTATTATTGCAATTTTGGAGTTATAATATATATTTTTGAATAATACTAACCAAAAACAATAATATAGTAATAACATAATAATTAAATAAAACGATTTTATAATAAATATTTATTATAACCACTACATTTTTATTTATATTTACTTTTTATTATTATTGTTATTTTAATTATAATAGATTTTTTTTGGCAATAAACTAATATTAAGTAAAGTAATAGAAAAATAATAAAATAATTAATAATATAAAAAAATAATAAAATAAAAATAATTTAATATTCAAATTTTTTTCAAAATTTCCCCTTTAAATTCCACTTTTTTCACATTATTGTTAATTTAAATAATTCCTTAATTATTATCATTAACCCTAATAATTGCCGAAATCACCAAAAAAAATCGAAAAAAAAGTCATTTTGGAGAAAACCTCAAAAAAGGGTACATTTTCCCCTAAATTTTGCCCTTTTTCGACTTTTTGGGGGTGTTTTCTTAACCTTTTTTTTTTTATATGACCAATTCCTGTTATTATCATCACATTTCATTTATCATCATTATTATCGATCATCATTTTTATCGTTTTCACTCATTATTTCATTATCACATTTCATCACATTTTCTCATTTTTGCAATTTTTATCTCATTATTCAATTGTTTCATTTTTTGCAATTATTGGGGTTATAGTATATTTTTGCAAAATACTAAAAACCACAACAATAAAGATGTATTAACAATAATAAAACAAGATACGATTTTTAAAAATTATTTATATATTTTTAATTGGATGTTTTACTGTAAATTTTAGTTTATAATTATTTTTGCAATTATACTACCAGTACAAAAAATAAAAAAGATGAAAAGAAACAATAAAAAAGACTAATAACAAAAATATAAACACTGATTATTATTTTTTTACAAACTTATTATTAATTTTTTATTATTACAGTTAAAAAGATTGTTTGGATTAATACTATCAATTAAAAATATAATATAATTAATAAATAATAATAAAATAATAAAAAAAATAAAAATAGTAAATTTTAAAAATAAAAAAAAAATTTAAAATAATAAAAATAATTTAATAATAAAAAATAAAATTAAAATATTCAAACGTTATCAAATTCTCTTTTTTCTCATTTTATCCATATTGTTATGATTAAAACAAATTTTGGTAAAATTAAAACCCCTTTTTACCTAATAATTTCCGAAAACACCCAAAAAAATAAAAAAAAACTATTTGGGTATACTCTCAAAAGGCTTTATTTCGCTAGATTTGCCGCTTTTTTTGTTTTTGGGAAAGTTTTCTTATACCTTTTTTTATTATACATTACACAAATTTTTTTATTTTCAATCATTATCTGATTATCTCATTTTATGTTTTTCATCCTCATTTTATCATTTCATCATCATTTCATCTTTTTTTCAAATTTTACATTTTTGCAAATTTTTACATTTTTATTGCAAATTTTTGGGGTTATAATATATATTTTTTCAATAATACTAACCCCAAAAATAAGGGTAGTAATAACAATAATAATAAATAATAAAGTTTTATAATAAATATTTAATCATTATCTAAATTTACGTTATTACGTAATTATTACTGTTATGATAAATTTTTTTTGCAATTATACTACCAAATAAATATATAATGAAAAAATAAAATAATAAAACTAATAACAAAATTTTTTAACATAGCATTTTTATTATTTTTAAATTATATTTATTATTATTATTGTTATTATTACATTATAAAGATTTTTTAAATCAATAAAATATAATTAAAATAATAGTAATGAAAATAATAATAATAATAATAAAATAAAAATAATAAAAATAATTTTAAATTAAAAAATAATATTATAATTCAAATGTTACATAATTCTCTTTATTTTCACTTTTATCATCTTATTGTTTTTGTTTAATACAATTTTGGGAATTATTATCATTTTACCCCAATAATTGCCGAAAACACCAAAAATCGAAAAAAAAAGTCATTTTTTATGAACTCTAAAAAAGGGTACATTCACTAGTTTTGCCGCTTTTTTTTGACTTTTTTGGGGGTGATTTCTTTTTACCATTTTATATTATTAAAGGACAAATTTTTTTTATTATCATCATCATCATCATATGTCATCATTATTTTGTTATCATCATTATTATCGTTTCTCATCATTATCTTCATTTCATCATCATCATATTTTGCAATTATTTATCATTATTTCAATTTTTTTTTCTTATTTTTGCAATTTTGGAGTTTAGTATATATTTTTTTCAAAAAATACTAATAACCCAACAATTATGTAATAAAAATATAATAAAAATTAAAGATTTTATAAAATATTTATTCATTATCTTTATTTTTATCGTTTTCTGTAATTATTACTGTTTTTAATTATTATTTTTTCAAATTTTCTACCCGACAAAAAATAATAAAATAAAGATAAAAAAATACTAATAACAATATTTTAACCACTACATTTTATTTTTATTTTACTTATTTTTTATTGTTATTGTTCGTTATAATAATGTTGGATATAATACTAAAAATTAAGATAATAGAAAAATAAAATAATAATAATAATAATAATAATAATAATAAAAATAAAATAATAATAAAAATATTCAAACGTTATCAAAATTCTCTTTTTTTCACATTTTTCATCATTTTTGGTTATGATTATAAATTCTGTAATTTTTATCATTATTACCCCTAATAATTGCCGAAAAACACCAAAAAAATAAAAAAAAAACATTTTGGAGTATCTGTAAAAAGGGTATATTTCGCTAGATTTTGCCCCTTTTTCGCTTTTGTGAATTTTTTCTTTTACCTTTTTTAATTTTATGTACACAATTCCTGGTTATTACTCACATTATCTATTTTCATCATATTTTCGTTATCAATCATTACATCATTATCTCATTATCTCCCTCTTTCATCTTATTTATTTATTATCTCATTATTGCAATTGTTAATTATTATTATTGCATTATTGTATTTTAAATTATTTTTCCAAAATACTAACCCATCAAAAATGATATAAAACAATAAAAATAACAAAAAATAACGTTTTTTAAAACCCTTTTTTATCTTATCTTTAATTATATCGTCTTACTTTATTATTATGTTTAATAATTATTTTGGAATTTACTACCAAACAAATAATAATAATGTAAAAATAACAATAATAAAACTAATAACAATATTTAAACACTAGCATTATTATTATTAACTTATACTTTTATTATTATTGTTATTTTTACAGTTTTTAAAAGATTTTTTGTCAAAAATACTATTAATTAAAAAAATAGTTAAAATATAATAAAATAAAAATATAAAAATAATAAAAATATAATAATAATAATAATAAAAAATAATAATAATATTAATAAAATTTAAATGTTATCATAATTCTCTTATTCTCCTTTTATCATCATTATTGTTAGTTTAATATAATTCTGGTAATTATTATCATTATTACCCTAATAATTGCCGATATCACCAAAGAAATCGAAAACGTCATTTGAGTATAGTCTCAAAAAGGCTATATTTCGCTAGATTTGCCGCTTTTTCGACTTTTGGAATGTATTTCTTATAAACCCTTTTTTTTATTTAATATGGACACAATTCCTGTTATTATCATCATTATCATGATTATCATCATTATTATCGTTATCATCATCATTATCATCCCTTATCATCATGATTATCATCATTATTGCAATTATTATCATCATTATTGCAATTGTTATCATTATTATTGCAATTATTGGAGTTATAGTATATATTTTTGCAATAAAACTAATAACCACAACAAAAATAATAGTAATAACAATAATAATAACAATAATAAAGATTTTATAATAATTATTTATATCATTATCTTAATTAGTATCGTTATTACTGTAATTATTTCTGTTTTAATAATTATTTTTGCAATTATACTACCAGTACAAATATAATAATGATAATAATAACAATAATAATACTAATAACAATATAAAAAAAACTAGCATTATTATTATTATACTTATACTATTATTATTATTTTTATTATTAGAGTTATGATAGATTTTTTGGCAATATTAACTAATAATTAAGATAATAGTAATAATAATATATTATAAAAATAAAAATAATAATAATAATAATAATAAAAAATAAAAATAATAATAATATAAAATAATAGTAATAAAAAATATTCAAATGTTATCAAAATTCTCTTTATTCTCACTTTTATCATCCTTATTTTGATTAATACAATTCTGGAATTATTATCATTATTACCCTAATAATTGCCGAAATCACCAAAGAAATCGAAAAAACGTCATTTTAGAGTATACTGTCAAAAGGCTATATTTCGCTAGATTTTGCCGCTTTTTCGACTTTTGGGAATGTTTTTCTTATACCTTTTTTATAATATATATGGACACCCAAATTTCCCGTTATTATCATCATCATTATCATGATTATCATCATTATTATTGTTATCATCATCATTATCATAATTATCATCATCATTATCATCATTATTGCAATTATTATCGTCATTATTGCAATTCTTATCATTATTATTGTAATTATTGGAGTTATAGTATATATCTTTGCAATAATACAAATAACCACAACAAAAATGATAGTAAAAAACAAAAATAAAAACAATAATAACGCATTTATAATAATTATTTATATCATTATCTTAATTACTATCGTTATTACTGTAATTATTACTGTTATTATAATCTTTTGGCAATTATACTACCATTACAAGTAATAATTGATAATAATAACAATAATAATACTAATAACAATATTTTAACCACTAGCATATTATTATTAACTTATACTTATTATTATTATTGTTATTATTGCAGTTATATAGATTTTTGGCAATAATACTAATAATTAATATAATAGTAATAGAAATAATAATAATAATAATAATAATAATAATAATAATAATAATAATAATAATAATAATAATAATAATAATAATAATAATAATAATGTTAATAATATTCAAATGTTATCAAAATTCTCTTATTCTCACTTTTATCATCATTATTGTTATGATTATACATTCTGGTATTTATTTCATTATTACCCTAATATGCCGAAATCCCCCAAAGAAATCGAAAAAAACGTCATTTAGGAGTTTACTCTCAAAAGGCTATATTTCGCTAGATTTTGCCGCTTTTTCGACTTTTGGGAATGTTTTTCTAATACCTTTTTTTATATTATATATGGACACAATTCCATTTATTATCATCATCATTATCATGATTATCATCATTATTATCGTTATCATCATCATTATCATCATTATCATCATCATTATCATCATTATTGCAATTATTATTATCATTTTTGCAATTTGTTATCATTATTATTGCAGTTATTGAAGTTATAGTATATATTTTTGCAATAATACTAATAAACCCCAACAAAATGATAGTTAATAACAAAAATAATAACAACGATTTTATAATAATTATTTATATCATTATCTTAATTAGTATCGTTATTTCTGTAATTTTTAGTGTTTAATAATTATTGTTGCAATTATACTACCAGTACAAATAAAAAATAAAATAATAATAACAATATAATACTAATAACAATATTATAACAACGGCATTATTATTATTATACTTATACTTATTATTTTTAATGTTATTTTTTACAGTTATAATAGATTTTTTAGCAAAAATACTAAAAATCAAGATAATAGTATAATAATAATAATAATTATAATAAAATTAATAATAATAATAATATAATAATAAATAATAATATAATAATATTAATAATATTTAAAATGTTATCAAAATTCTATTTATTCTCACTTTTATCATCATTATTGTTATGATTAATTAAATTATGGTAATTATTATCATTATTACCCTAATAATTGCCGAAATCACCAAAAAATCGAAAAAACGTCATTTAGGAGTATACTCTCAAAAGGGGACATTTTTTCTAATTTTGCCGCTTTTTCGACTTTTTGGAATGTTTTTCTTATACTTTTTTATATTATATATGGACACATTCCTGTTATTATCATCATCATTCATCTTATCATAATTATTATCGTTATCATCATTTTTATCGTTTCTCATCATTATCATCTTATCATCATCTTATCATTATTATTGCAATTATTACATCATTATTCAATTGTTATCATTATATTGCAATTATTGAGTTAGTATATTTTTTTTTTTTGTTTTTTTGTTTTTATTTTTTTCTTATAACTAATAAACAACTTAATGTATTACAATTTTAAAAAATTATTTTAATTATTTA
>NW_023661368.1:0-17676 GCF_015228065.2 Penaeus monodon
TTCCATCCCTTTCCTTTTGAAGTTGCTCTCCCCATCAAATCTCCGTTTTGGGTTCCATTGGAGAATTTCTTTCAAGGCTATTCAGGCTCCACCAATTGATGCTGTCATTGAAGCTGAAGTAACACTTAGAGGTTTGTATCCTGTCATGTCTCTTTTCAGTGTCTGTTTTAAAAAAAATCATGCAATGGGTTATAATTCAAGCCATCTCTTAACCCACTCTGAATGCTGTCAGCCAAGTCCAGACCTAAACTCAGTTGTCACCAGTGGAAGGGGCGTAATTGGTTTAGATACATTTTTCAAGCTGCACCTGATTGAGAGAGAGTTGTTGTATTCTAGTGTTATTATCGTTTTTTCTTTTTATCAATTATAATGTTATGGGCATAATGAACAATAATTCTGATCGTACATTTTTAAACTTTTGTGGCAGGAAAAAATAACAAAGACTGGGGTGGCTTCTTAATTTGTGGAGCTATCTGTGCTTAAGAAAATTAACTAAGAACTACTGTAGATGTACATGAAACTGTGGTTGATGGTTTAATGAAAGTGAACGATTTAACTCAGTGCCGCCAGGCATGGCATGTACATTCGTTCGATGCCCACTGTGAGTTTCCCTTTGTCTTTACACATGGATGACTACATTTGTATTAAAGTCACCAATGAGCCAAGTCGATACTGCCTGCCCTCGCCCGTTTACCCTTTTCCTTGATTTATGAAAATATTTTACATTATCTTATTTTGCTTCTACGATGTTTAATATTATAGGAATTATGTTTATTTTTAAAATAACACCATAGATTATTCATAGCATTAGTAAAGAGATGTTTTTCCACCCAATTTAAGGAAAAGTAAAATCAGGGTAGTCACAAGGTCTACTAATTATCTCCTTTTGGCTAAGCACTAGCAGAGCCATCTATGTGCAGAGACATAAAAAAAAAAAAAAAATGCACAGCTTTTCCCTGGGAGCATTCATTTAAATTTGGGGCTCGTTCTAAATGATAGTTAAAAACCAGTTTAGTTTGACTGACCTCCATGATAAAATTTTTCTGGTCTTCTTTTAGAAATGAAGTGCATGGACGTGAATGACGAGTTGACTCCATTGGGTCGAATCTTGGCTCGCCTGCCAATAGAACTCATTTGGCAAAATGGTGATTTTAGGCTGTATATTCTTTTGTGGGGATGCCATGTGCACTATTGCAGCACACAATTCCACTTCCCCTGAAATCTTCATCATTCGTAAGTACATCTTTTGGGTAGCGTGTCTTTCATGGCTATTTCTGTATTTTATTTTCTTTAGATTTAGTTCGGTGTTTTTTGTGTTTGTAGAGCAATAAGGGAAATGAAGACGGAACACTAAAAGTTATGAAAATCCTACAAAAGACATGTAAGAAAAGAAAGCAACCATTATTTAAAATTAGAATATAAAAAGTACAAGCCAGGATAATTGAAATACTAAAATGTGTAAAATGTGATTTTACAGCACCAGAACATAAGAGGTTGATCCATTCCAAAGAGCCTTTGCTTGGTAATAGGTACAGTGATCACATAGCAGCTCTGAGTGCTTTCACTTCCTGGGAGGAGGCCAGGGTTGGAGGGGAGGCTGCTGAAATCAGCTTCTGTGACTACAAAGACTCTCTATGCCAACTCTCGGGTTACTTGGGAAGCCAAGGTTTGTGACTACAAGTTTATTTCAGACTGCTTGGAATAATTGCAAAGTTGAGTCAAGAGAATGCCAGAACCAAAACAGTTGGTTATTATAAGTAAATATTATTTCGAACCACTGAAGGAGCTCCTTGTAAGTGCAGGATTCCCAGAAGAGTGTTTACTGCCACAGTCCTACAACTTCTATGGCCCTGACCCAAAATTGGACTTGGTGGTTGCACTTCTCACCCTTGGTCACTATCCAAATGTTTTGTGCAAAAAAAGAGAAGCGGAAGGTATATATTCTTTAAATGTATCACTTTTGTATTTTTTGTTTTGATATATATATAAATCTTATTAAAAAAAGAAAAATTTGGGGCGTATGGTATATAAATTTTTAACGAATGTTTCCCTGCAGGTGCTAACCACAGAATCCAAAACAGCACTGATTCACAAGTCTTTTGTCAACTGCAACAAAAAAGAGAAACGTCCCTTCCCATCTCCTTTCTTTGTGTTTTGGTAGAAGGTAAGGTTTGGGCAGTATTTCATTTTTTTATTTAAAAAAAAGTTGACGTTGAGGAATGTGGAGACTACATTTACAGCCTAACAAAATAATTGTCAACTCAAGTATTTTAATTTTTTTCTCTTTACAAAATAGATAAGAACCCGTGCTGTTTCCTGCAAGCAGATGACAATGGTAACACCAATTCATCTGATCCTGTTTGGAGTACGGAGAGTTGAAGCAGGGTTTAAGGTGTTTGTAAGTGTTTCCTTATATCTTTTGACATTTGGTAACAGAAATATTATTGTTAGGTGTTGTTCTTGATAGATTATGAAAATGAAAAGCATGAAGGAGGTTGTTTAGAATGTAGCTGGGCAAGAAATTTATATCAGTAATATAAAGTATTTAATATAAATTTTTTACTGTTCAGGTTCGGCTGGACGGATGGATTAACTTGAACATGGAGCCTGATGTTGCTGCAAGAATTTTTGCTTTGAGGCCAAGTGTGGAGCATCTCATTATTAATGGGGTGGCAAATCCAGAGGGCATCCCCTGAACCCACACTCAAGATGAGCAGGTAAAGTTAAGGAAGTTTCCATATTACAATACGTAGTGGTATTATTAGAATGGTGTTCCTTGTGGAGCATTTTCAGGGGAAGTAGGTTGAGATCATTCTAATTTTGAGTAAAAGCATTATACAAACATCAAAATAATTCAGCTTTATGATCCATTGTTGGTAGCATAATTATACTCCCTCCAATTGCATTATTGTAAAGGTAGGAACACCTTAGATGGCAACATGCTTAGCTAATAGCACATAATAGCTGTATGTATTATTATGCCTGGGTTCAGATCTAATATGTATATCTAAACTGTTTATATTTATTATATGATCAAAAATTTTATATATTACCTTTGGGTAGTGAAATTAGTATTTTCCTGAGCTCATTGAATGAGTAATAGTTGACTTTCAGTATGTGTATTCACTTGCCATTTTTTTATTTATGCAAGGTCTTATTGTTAACCAAAACTTAAACTTAAAAAAAAAAATGGAAGGTGATGCTACCGCAAAAAGTATAAATGAAAGAAATCGGGCATTTATGTATTTGGCCAATTGGTACGTCGGGTAAGCTTGTTGGCATCTAGGCGTCTTTACATGTATTCAGATGGTTGATGGACTATAATTAGTGCAGTTGCTTTTGAGTATATAATTTTCTTATTTTCATAGAAAACAAATTTCCCTAATAAGGATACTCTTACTTTAAGGAAGGAGTGTGCTTATGAGAGTTGACTTTATTTATTTGCATAACCCCTTTATAATATCTCATGGATAAGATAATTGTTTTCTACTTGGCAGATAATGAATTGTGTGAAAAAGTTGTGTAGGTTAAATGCTGGTCGTCATAATATGGAACAGATTGGCATGGGAGGCTTTAATACCCCTAGACCTCCCGACAGTTTCCCGGCAGCGGAGGTGCATTCAATACCCCAAGACCTCCAAGAAATTTTTGGGGGCAGTGGTGGTGGACCTCCTCCATTCAAAGGATGAGACCTGATGATATGCCTGATGGTGACAATAATGGTAATAGTAACCTTGTTTTGATGTTATCTTAATACTAAAAGCTTTAAGATTTCATAGTTTTAGATACAGAGATGCACATTGGATGTAGTTACCTTTTGTTTTCTGTGAGTGTAATTACATATTTATTTAACCCATTGGTTTCAAATCAATTGCCAAAAATCTGGGCATTAACCTTGTTGAGTAGCCTTTCTGCTGGGCGGCTGCTTGTAGGTCTGGTGCACATGAACACATATGCGCAATAGCAAGACTCTGCAAGCATAAGTGTTATTAGCTTTTTGGCCATTTTCTAATGTCCATATTTGCCATTTTATTTGCATCATCCAGATCTTCTACTATTACTTCTACTTCTTCACACAGACTCCAACCATCTCCCTAGTAGTCTATAACTTGGTGCAAGAAAAATAAAACCATGTGACACTGTTATTTGTGTAATTTTTGTTTACTTTTTTGTAATCAGTTTTTTGTAAAACAACCTGCATTGCCACAGTGCCAGGAATATGATGTTGAGTAAGGAAATGGTGTCCTCCATGGAGCTGGCGCTCTTCCAATCACTGCTCACTCTTGCACTGATAGGAAAATGCAAAATTGCCGAATAAGTAAAAAACCTCCCAATAGGTTTGTACACTTATGGTGAGTCTTTTCATCACCTTGGCCTTCAGCCACAAAGATCACAAAAGCAGGCCCACAGCCAGTTTCCTGTGATGGCATGTTCACATCATCTGGCCCTCAAACCCCGATTTTTTCATGATGGTATGGTCACATCACCTGGATCCAAGGGGTTAATGGTTGAAGTCCATACACCCTCTTTATTTTTATATATATATATATTTTTTTTTAGAAACTATTTACATCTGTATAAAAACCTATGACTAAATTTTTTTGCAGGTGGTGGTCAAGGTGGCCACGATGAACATGGAGGATTTAGAGGGTATGGCCGGCAACAGCTATTTTGGAGGACGTGGAGGTGGGGGGTATTTCCCGTGGAAACCGTGGCGAGGTAGAGGGGGATTTGGAAATCAATTTGGTGGGGGTTATAGGGGTGGCTTTGGTGGTGGAGGGTATGGAGGTGGCCCTAGGGGAGGATATGGTGGGGGGCCAAGGGTGGGTATGGAGGGGGTGGTTCCAGGGGAGGGTAGGGAGGGGTGGTGGAAATTATTAAGGTTATTGATTGTCCTTTCCCAGAGTAGGTGGTTTTAACAAGATATAATTTTTCCCTTTCTTTCCCCCAGCAATGTTTACTTTTGGATTTTAAATGTTTTAGTTTTCTGCTTTTTATCAATATAAAAAAGACAGACTTTTGATAGATAAGAAAAAAAAAAGTTCAGAAGTGGTATCTAAATTAACCCTTTTCTGATGGTAGTATTCATAGAGGCCGGGGCCTCGCTGCCGGGGGTTTATATCGTCGCCGTAGCATTGCAACCCCCTCATGCCAAATACTTGCCATACTTCCCGATAAATTCAAGACTGAAGGATATTTTTGTTGTCATATTGTTTTTGTTGTGTGTGTTTTGTGTGTGTGGTGAGTGCGTGGTGTCTCTTTTTTTTTTTTTTTCCCATGGTAAAATTTAGTGTTAAACCGACCTTAATCCACTTTCAGTGGAAGAAAATAATCTTTTGCGTGTTGTAACTAAAAAAAAAAACTCATGGCATGTTTCCCTACATACACTATGGCATGTGCGTACGTGCCCCCGGCAGATGGTCCCACCATGCCATGGCATGTGTGTACATGCCACCTTTGGCAAAGGGTTAATGACCCCATACATTACCATGACTTGGGTAAGAGAATCTCTGAAAAGAGAAGTTTCTGGATAAATTGTGCCCCGCAAATTATATAAACATGTATAATGTGATTTAATAAATATGCATTTCATAATGCAAATATAAACTCTCATTAGACAGTTAGAATGTGATAATTTTCATTCTAAATAATTTTTATTTAGTAATTTTAAATTTAAATGTAAGGGGCATCTGTATCACAAGTTTTCTGTATTATCACAGATATGACCCCACCTGTATGAGATTGGTATAGCCCCTTCCAATGGAAAAAGGGCCTCATAAACTGGTTACCAGAACTATTTTTTTTCCCCTTTTTTTATAATTTTCAGTACACCATACTAGTCTTACAATTTACAGATGGAGTTATGCATTGTAAATATTATAAAAATAAAGATGTAAAATTATAATGTTTTTTACTTGATAATAATTTTATTTCTCGTAAGTATAATATAACTGTGTTTTAAGTTTCTAATTGCTCTAAGCTGGTTATAATGAGGATTATAACATGATTAACCCGTTTGTTTCCAAGAGGTTGTAAGCGCACAGGATTTTTGTGTACAAGAACATACTCACTTCATACTTCAGTTCATGATGGGGAAAAAATACCCGAAACGTGCTACTGTAGTATCATGTATCATGTAGTATAGATTTCCCTTTTTGTCTACTTTAATTTTTTGTAAGGAATACATTTCCCTTTTAAACATTTATAGGGTTTCTCCACCAAAAAATCTAAGACGAAATTTCTACATAAATATTCGTATAGAACGTTCACTGACATTGTTTATTTGACATGGCCATATGGTACAAGGTAAACTTTTCCCGCAATGGACAGAAAGAAAAATTGCCAAGAGGGCATGTAAACATGCCCTGTCTACTGTGGTGGTTTATAATTTTGTTTTACATATCTTCTTTTTTTTTAGTTTTTTTTAGACTTGTCTATATCTCATGGATCCCTTTTTTTGGGCTTCTTGTTTCTTATTATACAAGTTACTTAGTTGTTTGTAGGAAATGTTGTCTCAGTATGTAGTACTTTATTGTAGAGGGTTGATTTGCACAATAATCAAAAGATTTATATCCAATATCATTTATGTTCATCTCTTCAAGCATGTTTTAGTTTTGTTCAGTGGCAGTAAATCTTGGGCAGTGTAGTAGCATGTGTTTTATTGTCTCTTCTTGATTCTTGCACCATCTACAGAAAGGGTCATTTTCCATTTCCATTCCCCCCAAACCCCTTGCCCGTTGTTGTCGTGGGGGAGCTTAGGAGGCGGAGACTGGGACCCAATGATGGGGAACTCCCCAACCTTGGGACTCAGCCTCGACTCAACTAATTTTGCATGGTCTTTACTTTCCTTCCCACTTTTCGTTTTTGTCCCTTCCCAAACCCTTTCTATCCACCTCCTAAGGTGTGAGAGCCGTGCTGAAAGGATGAAAGGCGACTTTGTGCCAGTCCTGAACGGCCTGAGGGAGCCATGGGCACGGTATTCCCCCGATTTAGTTATCTAGCCTTACCCCTCAAGGGGACCCTGAGGGTGGGCTGTTTTTATCCCCAACATAATCCAGGGTTACCATGGCCAAAAATGAAAAAATTATCTCCACTATTAGGGGCAATGAGGCTTGCCCCTTTATCAAATAGCCCAAAGATGAAACTCATCCGATTCCCTGACCCCAGGCTCTCCTTTGACCACGGCTCCGAACACTGCAACAACTACCCCCTCATCAATGCCTACTAGTACAGTAGCCAAAAACCAATCCTTTAAAGGGAACATTTCCACCCTCCCAGCACGCTCAACTTCATCACCTCTACCCAATCTCTACCAATTTCTTCAATCTGCAATCTCATCAGTATCTTCCTGGGCCACAAACCATGGCTTCCACTTTTCTACCTCTAAATCTTTCTCCATTCTTTTCTCTCGCTCACGTGTAGGTCCTCACCCCCACTCTTCTTATATGGCCTCCACTCCAATGCCGTTCTCTGGCAAATTCCTAGGTGTCATTTTTGACTCCAAACTGTCCTGGCGAGACCATATTCTACACATTAAAGAAAAAGCTCTCCCCCCCGTCTTCGAATCTTAAAAACTCTCCCCCATATATCATGGGGCTCAGATCGCAAAACTCCCTTCATCTTCATGTTACTTTGATCCTCTCCACTCTTGATTATGGATGCCATATCTATTTCCTCTGCCTCACTTCTCTCCTTGCCCATCTTGATACAATCCATCACTGTGGTCTTCGCTTAGCACTAGGCGCCTTTCGCTCCTCCCCAGTGAGAGCCCTGTACACTGAATCAGGCATACCATCTCTATCTCGACGTCGTCCCTTTCTTCTCTCCGATGCTATGTTCGATTCCACCAATTTTCCCTCACAAAACTAAATATCCCACAACCCCTACTTCTTACCTTAGCTTCATCTCCACGATTACCTACCCCTTTTCCCAAACACGCATGGATACCCTCCTCTCACATTCCCCTTTCCCCCATCCAACCTCTCCCCATTCCTGTCCATTCCGTCCCTCCATGGCTCATACTCCCCCCATATTTGCTCTTCTGTTTTCCCCGACCACCAAATCAATATCCCTCCTACTGTCCTTCTCACACATTTCCTTGACCATGTCTCCACTCATTCCTCTAGTATTCATGTATATACTGATGGCTCCAAATCCACCTCCGGTGCGGGTTTTTGCAGTAATTTTCCCCAACTCGTACTTTCAAATACTCCCTTCCTCCTGAATCCAGTGTCCTTACTACAGAATTGTATGCACTCCTTTTTACTCTAAAACACATATACTCACTTTCCTTTTCCCTCTTTTAAAATTTTTTAAATGACTCCCGTACTCATTAACTCTCATAAAGTCAATACACCCCACCAACCCCCTTGTTTGTAAGATCCAGAACTGGTTGTTTCTACCTGTCCACACGCCATAAAACAATCAAATTTTGCTGGGTGCCCAGCCATGTTGGAATCCCCGGCATGAACAGGCAGATACACTAGCACGCCACGCCTCTATGTCCAAAATCATACCAACCACGCTTCTCACATATCCCAGCCACGGTTATTACCCACACTTTAAGACCTTTTGTATAAACGATGGCAATCTTTTTGGTCAAGCCTCCGCACTAATAAATTACATTCTGTAAACTATCAATCTCCTCCTGGTCAACTCCATTTCATCGGAACAGACGTTGGGAGACCGCTCTCGCCCGACTACGCATTGGCCACACCCGTCTAACACTCCTATCTGATGTCACAATCTGATCCACCCTTATGTTCCTTCTGTAATGTTCCCCTTTCAATCCCTCACATCCTATTATCGTGCCCACGTTTTGAAAAAACCCCCGTACCTCTGCTTTCCCACCTATCCTCCCTTCACCGACCTCCCAAAACCTATCAGACATCCTTTCAGAATCCCACACTTTCTGCTTCAAACCATTCTTTTTCCTCAAACGCATACATATCCTTCATCTAATCTAACTCCTTACCACACCCGCCCCTAACCCTTTCACTCACCAATTCCTTTGCCCAGCTTAACAACTAATCACTAACTCAACCACCCTTCCCAAACTTTAAAACTATATGCTACATGACCTTAGATGTCTAGCACATTTCTCTTGCTTTAACCTTTAACCATTAACCATCACCTCTACCCCCACAACCTCCAACATCAACCACCCCATCCCCCCTTATTAATACCTTACAGCCTTATTGCCCACCCCCCCATAACACACCTCCCTCAACACTACTCCATCGTCAACCCCACCCGCCCTTCGACTACCCTATCACTACAACAATATTGAATACCCTTTTCAGCGCAGCCAAATGGGACCGTTTTTTCGTGATCCTCCCACAGCTCCTACTCTGACAACACCCTTCTTTTCCCAAAACAATGTCTCCAAAAAAAGTAGGAAAAGTCTCTTTCCGTAGCCGACCCGACCGCCCCCGTCTTGTCACAGAAACATCCGAAAACCAAGCTATAGCATTAACAAAACTAACAGACATATATGGTAACCCCATCCTTGCAGAACCCCACCCAACCCTCAATACTTGCACCGGAACGTTTCAATCTCCCCAGCAAATTGCCCAATCTATGAAAAAGATTGGTCAGATTGTGGAGAAGACCTACTTGCCTGTCTCACAGACTATGATGAAAACGTCAGTTACAATCTACTCCATTCCCCCCAGAGGTAATCGAAAGAAACCCACTAACATAGCCAAAATTACCTTCCGTAGACATGACCTTCCCTTTAACGTCTATATAGGAGGAGAATCCCCCCCTGTTCGTCCATACCAAACCTCCTCCTTGTCAGTGCCAAAATTTTTGGCGTCTAGGACACCCAGCCAAACATTCCGTTCCCAGCCAGATGCCCACTATGTGCCCAACCTGGCCATACCCATCTAATGCCCTGCACAATCACGCACATGTGCCAACTGTGGCGGCCCCATAATGGTTTTTTATAGGGGCTGTCCCACCTAAAAATTTGAGTCTGAGGTAGAAAACTCTCAGATTCAACTTGGACTCACACTACGTGAAGCCAGACAGAAGCACGTCGACGTGGTTTCTCTTACTCCTTACTCCAGTAATACTGCTCATTCTACCAATTATCCTAACCCCCCCCCCCCTCATCTAAACCCCCCTCTCTACCTCCTACCTTCCCCAGTCAAACTCTTTTGCCATCCTAAATCCAGACACTCCAATCTCTACTCAGATATCTCAATCACCACCACAACCCCACCCCCTTCCCCTCTCCCTCCTCGCACTACCCGTAACAGACAGAACAAACGTTCCACCCCCTCTTCCCCTACCACACAATCACCTCCACCTTCCTTTACTCCTTTGCTTGAGACACCAGTCCTCTCTTCCCCCCCTCACAAGAAACCCTATATCCCCCAAAACTCCCAAACCAACTCCTTAAAGAAACCATTGAAATATTCAAGATTACCTAATGAAAACTGACACTAAACCCTCCAATCTTACAACTCCTTGCTCCTTCCACACTCCAAGTAACTGCTGATATCCATCCTCCTCCTAACGATATCCCCCTACACCCAATCCTCCTAACCCCTCCCAACACAACCCATACCCCCCAAACCCCAAAACCCCAACCCCGCCCACATTGTCCCTCCCACCATCCCCTCTATCCCCTTCCACTCCCTCCTGGATACACACGTGAATCCCTTATGTCACAAGTATCCCCTTCCCCAGACCCCCCATCTCCTAATACCCCTCCTAGGAAAACACCAACCCCCACACCTCTCCCACCTCAGACCTCTCAGTCCTTTTCCCACCCTCTAGCTGTTCCCCCTCAAAATCAGTAAAGTATAACTATCCTTCTTGGAATATTCGCGGTTTCCGCTCCCACAGACCTGACCTTTTCGTCAAAATCCTTTCCTCTTATGTCCATCTATTGTATGCCTTCAAGAGACCTTTCTAACACATCCTCCAATACCAATCCCCAATTATCATTTTGTCTCATCCCCACATTCCCTTATGTCCATCCATACTTATCAATCAGAAAACCCCCTTTATGTCCACCTCCCTTTCAACCAATGTCCCTTGCCAGTTACCCGTATCTTCCTTCATCGTTGGATCACAGTGATATCAGTCTACTTTTCTCCCCATCCCACCCCATTGACTTTGTTGCTTTTGAAAATCAAATTTTCCCAACTTCAACCACCTTTCCTCATAGTTGGTGACTTTAAAACTGCCGCCACACTCTATGGGTGAGTCTATCACAAACTCCCCAGGCCGATCTCTAGAGCGCTTCCTCTCCACAGCTGACCTTACTATACTAAATTCAGATCGCCCCACACACTTTGATACACGCACGCAATCTTTTTCATGCATTGACCTCGCTCTATGCTCCCCTTCTCTTCATTTAGATTTCCACTGGTCATCTTAGACCACTTTCCCTATAGTGACCACTTTCCAGTTCTCCTTTCTCCCACTTCATACGTACCACTTTCCCCAACTCCCCACGCTGGTGTTTTGATAGAGCTGACGGGATACTTTCACTTCACTCTCTGCTATTCATACCCCTCCATCCTCCCCCACTTCCATTTCAGAAATGATACAGTGTTTCCAAATACAATCAAGAGCTGCACATACAGCTATCCCCCGAACCTCAAGACCATATACCTCCAAATGTGTTCCATGGTGGAATTCTGATTGCACTAAAGCACTTCGCTTAAAACGTGCAGCCTGGAAAAAGTTACCCCTACAAGAGAGGTACTCCAAATCAACTATCAGCCCTTATCTCCTTTAAAGAGCATCTGCCAATCTCCGTCGTACAATCCGGAATAGTAAAAAAATAGCTGGGAAAATTATGTTTCATCAATTTCATCCTCTACATCTATCTCAAATGTTTGGCGCCGAATCCATAAACTATCAGGCAAACCCCCCCTATCCTGCCCCTGTCCTCCATATTCGAAATACCCTCATTTTTGATCCCCTCCAAGTCGCTAAAGAACTGGGTTTATTATTTCAGCCAGGTCAGTAGTGGTTCTCACTATCTTCACACTTCTCTTCTATTAAGACCACAGAGAACGTACCCCCATTACCTTCACCCCATTTCCCCTGATGAGTCCTATAATGCCCCATTTTCTTCCTCTGAACTCATTGCTGCCCTACAATTGTGCCGTAACACTCATGAAGGGCCCTGACGGTATTCACTACCGTATGCTCCGGCAACTCCCATCTTCCTCCTTATCCTTCCTCTTAAAAATTTACAACCACATTTGGACATCAGGAAATTTCCCTTCTAATTGGCGAGAAGCTCTTATCCTTCCCTTCCCGAAACCCAATAAATCGGGTTTCCCTTCCTCAAGACTAAACGCCCCATCGCAAATAACTAGCTGCTTGTGCAAACTATTAGAGCGAATGGTGAACTTCCGCTTAATGTGGTATCTTGAATCTCACAATCTTCTCCTTTTCCTTCCCAATTCGGTTTTCGCCGTGCAGAAGCACCAGCTGACCCCCTAGCTCATTTTGAGACATATTACATCTGCATTTGCACGCCATGAATCCGTACTAGCTATTTTTTTTTATCTAGAAAAAGCATATGATACGACATGGCGGTACCATATCCTCCAACAATTGTCCTCTCTAGGCATACGTGGAAACATGGGTGTCTTCATAAAATCCTTTCCCCTCCAACGCACTTTCCAGGTCAAAATCGCCTCTGCCACATCATCTTTCTTTCCCCCAAAACGAAGGTGTCCCACAAGGCGTGTGCTCAGTACCACTTTATTCCTTCTTGCTGTTAATGATATTGTCTCAGTTTTTTCCCCAGGAGCCCGGTCATCACTATAGTTTTATGATTTAACCATCTAGCCTCTGGCACATCCATACCAAATCTCTACCAATTTCTTCAATCTGCAATCTCATCAGTATCTTTCCCGGGGCACAAACCCCTGGCTTCCGCTTTTCTACCTCTAAATCTTTCTCCATTCTTTTCTCTCGCTCACGTGTAGGGCCTCTACCCCCACTCTTCTTATATGGCACTCCACTCCCAAAGCCGTTCCTCTGGCAAATTCCTAGGTGTCATTTTTGACTCCAAACTGTCCTGGCGAGACCATATTCTACACATTAAAGAAAAAGCTCTCCACCGTCTTCGAATCTTAAAAAACTCTCTCCCATATATCATGGGGCTCAGATCGCAAAACTCTCCTTCATCTTTATGTTACTTTGATCCTCTCCACTTTGATTATGGATGCCATATCTACTCCTCTGCCTCACTTCTCTCCTTGCCCATCTTGATACAATCCATCACTGTGGTCTTCGTTAGCACTAGGCGCCTTTCGCTCCTCCCCAGTTGAGAGCCTGTACACTGAATCAGGCATACCATCTCTATCTCGCGTCGTGCCCTTCTCTCTCTCCGATGCTATGTTCGATTCCACCAATTTTCCCTCACTAAACTAAATATCCCACAAACCCCCACTTCTTCCTTAGCTTCATCTCCACGATTACCTACTCCTTTCTCAACCACGCAGGATACCCTCCTCTCACATTCCCCTTTCCCCCATCTCCAACCTCTCCCATTCTCTGTCCATTCCGTCCCTCCCTGGCTCATACCTCCCCCCATATTTGCTCTTCTGTTTTCCCCCCACCCACCAAAATCAAATATCCCTCCTACGTCCTTCTCACACATTTCCTTGACCATGCTCCACTCATTCCTCTTTGTATTCACGTATATACTGATGGCTCCAAATCCACCCCCGGTGCTGGTTTTTGCCGTAATCTTCCCAACTCGTACTTTCAAATACTCCCTCCTCCTGAATCCAGTGTCCTTACTACAGAATTGTATGCATCCTTTTTGCTCTAAAACACATATACTCACTTTTCCCCTTCCTCTTTTACAATTTTTACTGAACTCCCGTAACTCATTAACTCTCATAAAGTCAATACCCACCACCAACCCCCTTGCTTGTAAGATCCAGAACTGGTTGTTCTACCTGTCCACACGCCCTAAAACAATCAAATTTTTCTGGGTGCCAGCCATGTTGGAATCCCCGGCAATGAACAGGCAGATACACTACACGCCTCTATGTCCACATCTACCAACCACGCTCTCACATATCCCAGCCACGGATTATTACCACACTTTAAGACCTTCTTGTATAATCGATGGGGAATCTTTTTGGTCAAGCCTCCGCACTAATAAATTAATTCTTAAAATATCAATCTCCTCCTGGTCAACTCCATTTTATCGGAACAGACGTTGGGAGACCGCTCTCGCCCGATTACGCATTGGCCACACCCTCTAACACACTCCTATCTGATGTCACAATCTGATCCACCCTTATGTTCCTTCTGTAATGTTCCCTTTCAATCCCTCACATCCTATTATCGTGCCACGTTTTGAAACAACCCGTACCTCTGCTTTCCCCCCTCTATCCTCCCTTCACCGACCTCCCAACCTATCAGACATCCTTTCAGAAACCCACACTTTCTGCTTCAAAAACCTATTCTCTTTCCTCAAAGCATACATATCCTTCATCTAATCTAATCCTTACCACACCGACCCTAACCCTTTCACTCACCAATTCCTTTGCCCAGCTTAGACAACTAATTACTAACTCAACCACCCTTCCCAAACATTAACTATAGTGCTACATGACCTAGATGTCTAGCACATTCTCTTGCTTTTAACCATAACCATTCCATTTCCATTCTATGTAGATGTTTTAATCTTTTGTGTTTGGGTGTTAGTCTTGCATGATGCAGTCTAATTTTTTGTACTTTGCTCTGGTCTATGGTTTTAGGATGTTTTTCTATGATGAGATAATTTTTTGTTTTAAAATTCTTTTTAAATTTGATTCCCATTTTTAGTATTTTATTTTATTTTTTTTATGATAAAATTTGGGTCTTGTGGCATGGGCATGGGATTTTTGATGTCATGGCTTTCTTTCAGCTAGATCGGCAATTATGTTCCCTTTTATTTTTTGTGTGATGAAATCCTTTGAACCATAAATCTTTTCTTTTTGTGTTGAAAGTATATTTGTTTTTGAATTTCATATGTGGTTTGTTTTTGTTTAAGGGTTTGGGATTTTGTATTAGTTGTAGTAATGATAAAAAAATCTGATACTGTTACTGTATTATTCAGTTTGTTGTTCATTAGATAATTCAACCCTTTGTTTTATGGCAAATAATTTCTGCATGAATGATTTTTTTTTAGGGGTAATATTCAACTAGTTTTTTTTATGTTCTGGATAAAATTGCTGCTGATGTTGATTCTGGTTCTTTTATTTTTGAGCCATCAGTGAATATTCTATTAGTTTTTAATAATTGATATTTATTACCTCCTAGTATTGTTTTTGATGATGATTTCAGGATTTTTTTTTGGGAATTGTCCTAAAGTTTGTTTTTGTGTTCCTGAATGTCCTGCCATGGGGGTATTGGGGATATTTTGGGGTATCACATTTGGAGTTGTGTGTAGGTTTAGATTTATTCTTGTTTCTGTAGCTGTGTGCTAGTGATTTTTTTCTCTTTGGGGACAAATTTTTCTTTATGCATTTTGTTATTTCTTGCTTTATGGTGTTGTATATGGTTTATTAGGATTTTGTTGATTTTATGCATTCAGGTTCTTTATTCTATTTGCTAGGGTGGGGTGTGTGTTAATGCTTTGGGGAGCTATGATTGGAGTTGATCTAAGACATCCAGTTTTCCAGTCTTAGTACTTGATTTTGTAAAGTTTTTAGTTTTCTTAATTTTGTTTCTTTTGCTGCTCCGTAGATTGTTTTCTGTTTGCACCCCAGTTTAATGAATTTTATTTTTTCATTATATTTATTCCCGCTTAAGATGTCTATTTTAAAATTTTCAGTTTTTCCATTTTAGTTTGTGGGGGCATCTAATATTAAGCCAAGATTTTATGACTGAGTATATTTAAGTTCTATATTATCTATTCTTATTATTGGTAATTGGTTTATTTTTTGTTGGGAAGCACATTAAATTTTTCTTTGTAAAGTTTTTTAATTCCCAATAATTGGCCCATTCTTTTAGCTTTTGTAATTCTATTTCTATTTATTGTAGGTTTCTTACGGGTTTTTGTTATTTGTTAGTAGGGTTTATTATTATAATTACACTTATATCATTGTATATTAAAAGAAAAAAGTGGTAATATATGAAAGAAGGAGGGATGGATATTCAGAGAGGACTTATTAGCACAGAACTGGGAAAATTTAAAACCTCACACAAAAAAATTACAGAACTTACAAAAACATACAGCTCTAAAATATTTTGTTGGGAACTGGGAATATAAAGATAAACCAATAAACCATGGTGGAAAAAAGAATGAAATGATGTTAAGAAAAGGTTTTAATAGATGGAAAAAAAAGCCTAGATTAACAAACCATTCTAGAAAAAGATTATTAGCGAAAGATAGACTAAACATAGAGTAAACAAAAAGGAATCATGGGAAAAGTTCTGTGCTACATTAAATTTTTAAAACCCATCAAGAATGAAATGGAATTTTCTAAAGAATTAATAGGAAAAACAACTTTAATGGAATACCTACAAATAGAAAATGTTTTTGCCATTAAAAAACATTACTCAAAAATGATTTTTTTTAAGAATATGAAAATCATAAGAAAAAAACCCAAAAAAGCTTGTCAGATCTAAAAAAAAGTGACTATTTAAAAAATACAAATGAAAAAAAGAAATACCCCAATAGAATTAAAAGTAGCAATTAAGGAATTACTTTTTACAAGAATGACTAGTATATTATTTGGGATAATGTTAATCAATTTCAACTCGCATTAAACCATAGGAGAATATCTGAAAATATAAAAAAATGCACTAATAAATCCTATAATAAAACAACAAAAATCCCCTGGAAGGAAACTCGTACAGATTTATTAGCAGAATTTCGTGTATTAAGATATTTGAAAATATTTTAACAAAAAGATTAATATGGTGGATAGAGCATAAATTAGATAGAGCTAATAGGATTCAGATCTAATAGAAATACCACTGATGCAAATATCACAATAGACAGCCACCAAAATAAAGCTGTCATAGGAATGTAATCATGTTAGCATGTATTGATTTCATTAACCATTTTATACTCATTCTCCTATCAGGTATACATCGATTAACCCTAGACCCTATGGGCTAGTTATGATTGAAATGAAATTGCGAAAAGAGTAGACTTGTTTAGTATCCCCTTTGCCAAGTTCATCCCCCCCAATCCCTTGCCCGTTTTTGCGTGGGGGCCCTTTGGAGGGGGAGACTGGGACCAAGGGTGGGCTCCCAACCTTGGGACTAAACCTGACTCAACTAATTTTGCATGGTCTTTTTTTTCCCTTTCCCACTTTCGTTTCTGTCCCTTCACCCAAACCCTTCTGCTATTACCTCCTAAGGTGTGGAGCCGTGCGAAAGGATGAAAAAGGTGACTTTTGGGCCCGTCCTGAACGGCCTTTAGGGAGCCATGGGCACGGTATTTCCCCTGATGTTATCTAGCCTTACCCTCAAGGGACCCTGAGGGGTGGACTGTTTATATCCACAACATAAACCAGGCTTACCATGGCCCAAAATGAAAACCCACCCCACTATTAGGGCATGAGCTTGCCCCTTATCAAATAGCCCCAAAGATGTAAACTCATCCCATTCCCTGACCCCAGCTTCTTTGACCACGGCCTTCCGAACCTGCAACAACTACCCCCTCATCAATGCCTTACTAGTACTGCC
>NW_023661369.1:0-12500 GCF_015228065.2 Penaeus monodon
ATCTTTCAGGTATGGTGTTGTATCGTAGTCACAAC
This sequence comes from Penaeus monodon, assembly GCF_015228065.2. Taxonomy (NCBI): domain Eukaryota; kingdom Metazoa; phylum Arthropoda; class Malacostraca; order Decapoda; family Penaeidae; genus Penaeus; species Penaeus monodon. The sequence continues at coordinate 36 of NW_023661369.1, forward strand.
AGGGAATGTAAGCTCCTCCTGCCTTCCGCATAGTCCTACAGGTCACCTTGCGGGCAAAGGTTGTCAGCTACCTGTTTGCCTCCCGTGCAGGGTTACTGCGTGTGCTAGAAGATGTGTTAGAATCCAGTCTGGGACAGGTGTACTGAGGGGAGGTTGAAGATTTGGAATCTTCCACAAGTGCTAAAAAAAAAGAAAGGAAAATCACGGGGTGCTGGGCACAAGTGGAAAAAAACCGTGATGACAAGTACATCGTACGAGTACGATCACGTGATGATGATGTGTGTGAGTGGAGCGACGGCAGGGCTGAACCCGGGTCGCTCCCAGTGGTCTGAGAGACGCTGTCAAAGAGAGACGGAGAAAACCATGGCCAGGAGTGCCGTTGGTTGTCATTTGTTGTAAGTAGGCTTGTCAGTTATTTTGTCGATTTTTTAAAAACATTCCATTTAATATAGATTTGAATGTATTTTAACAGAATTATTAATATAGATTGAATGAATTTTAACAGAATTTTAACTTACTGTGTGTTTCTGTGTGTGTGTGTGTTTTGTGTACTTATTATAATATATATTATATATAAATTATATATATAAATATATATAATAATATATATTATATTATATTAATATAATGTATACTTATATATATATATATATATATATATAATTATATTATTATAATATATATATATATATATATATATATATATATAAGTACACAAACACACCACACACACACACCACACACAAAACATATGTGGGTTGTATAATATATATATATATTATATATATATATATAATATATATATATAATATATATTAATTTATATATAGATATACTATATATACTATATTATATTATATATATATATGATAGATAGATAGATAGATAGATATATAGATATAAGATATAGATATAGATTTAGATATAGATATAGATATATTATAGATATAGATATAGATATAGATATAGAATATAGATATATATACTAGTATATAATATAAATTACTACATAATATAATTATAATAGTATATATTTATATATATTATAATAATAATATATACTATATATATATATATATTATATAATATAATATATATATAATAATATATATTATTATATATATTCATATATATTATATGATATTATATAATTTATATATTATATTATATTTATATATATATATATATATATATTCTTCACTTAGCTATATATTATATTATATATATACATATAATGTATATTTTATATGTATATATTTATATATACGTATATTTATGTATGTATAGAAACACCACAACACATTATACACACACACATACACACACCACCACACACACACAAACACACACACCCACACACTCACACACACACACACACCACACACATATATATATATTATATATATTATATATATATATATATATATATTATATATATATTTTGTTTTTTTTTTTTTTTTTTTTTTTTTTTTTTTTTTTTTTTTTTTTTTTTTTTTTTACGGTAGTTTCATGTTTGAGCCGCCGTGGTCACAGCATGATACTTAATGGTAGTTTTCATGTTGTGATGCTCTTGGAGTGTGTACGTGGAAGGGTCCCCCGTCCTTTCCACGGAGAGTGGCCGGTGTTACCTTTTTAGGTAATCATTTCTCTCTATTTATATCTGGGCTTGCGACCAGCACTGACTTTCGGGGCTGGCTTGGCCACCCAGTGGGCTAGGTAAGCAATCGAGGTGAAGTTCCCTTGCCAATGGACAAACGCGCCGGCCCCGGTGATTCGAAACCCTCGAACTCCAGATTGCCGTCGTGCCAGTCTTGAGTCCGATGCTCTAACCACTCAGCCTTGTGCCTTATCCTCAAGGACGTTGGCGATTCATGGATTTTTCATGATTTTCTTGGCAAATTTTAGAGCGGTGGTGTTTTTATCGAGTCACCCATCTCTATTTTACCCGGCTAGTGGCTTTACCCGGATAGCGGCTAGGTAGGCAATCGAGGTGAAGTTCCTCTCCCAAGGGAACAACGCGCGGCGGGTGACTCAAAACCCTCGAACTCAAATCGCCGTCGCGACAGTCCGATGCTCTAACCACTCGGCCACTGTGTATATGTGTTGGGTGGTGTGTGGTGGTGTGTGTGTGTTGTGTGTGTGTTGTGTGTGGTGTATATATATATATATGTATATATTATATATGTTGTGTGTGTGTGGTGTGGTGTGTGTGCGTGTGTATATATATAATATATTATATATATAATATATATATATGATATATATATATATATATTATAGTTATTACTATATATAACACACACACACAGAGAACACACACACACACACATATATATATATATTTTATATATATATAAAATATAATATATATTTTTTTTTTACTTATTATTACCTACATACATATATATAATATATTATATATTATATATATATATTATATATATATATTATAATATTTTATATTATTATATAACTGTCAGGGTTCGACTTATAAAAAAGAATAAGAATCAGAACGGTCCAAGGTCAACAAAAAAAAAAACACCCCGAGGAAAAACATACGAAAGGGTTTTACTTTTTAAAAGGGGAATTTTTATACCCCGGGGGCCCCCCCCCTCGGAGGTAGATTCATCCGGTGGTTTTGATCCCCCCCACCTTTTCCCCCGGGGGGGGGCCACCCCCACGCCAAGGTTGTTCCCGGGGCACCCCCGTCCACCCCCCCAACCAGTTGGGTTTTTGCCCCTGGGGGGTCCCGGCGGACAATTTTCTCCCTGGGCAGGCATTTTCCCCGCAGGCGGCTCCCTCCGGGGGGGGGGTCCCTGCCGCGGGGGAGGGGGACCCAAATCCGGCGCGTCCGGGGGGCAGGCGAACTCACCCCGGCCCCGGGTCGGGCGCAGGCGACGACCCCCTCGGGCTTTTCCGGGGGAAAAGGCGACGATCATCCGGGGGCGTTCCTGGGCAGGGACGACTCATCCGGCCGGGGTCTGGGGCCAGGCGACGCCCCTCCCCGGCGCATTTTCCCTGGGGGAGGCGGGCTCCTCCGGGGGCTCCCTTGGGAAAAGGCGAGGGGCTCCCCCCCGGGTTTTGCGTTTTCGGCGGGAAAACCCCCTTTCCCCGAAAAAGCCCCCGGGTTTTGGGCTCCCCCAATCCTTGGGGCGGGCAATCCCACCCCCAAAAAAGGGTTTTTGGGTGCACATCCCCACCCAAAACCATTTTTTTTCCAAAAACCCCGGGGACATCAACGGGGCTAATCCTCCGATTACGGCAGTGCTGGCGTGGTGTACACTTTTTCCTATTCCCCCCTGGGGCGGCCCCGGGGGCCCTTCTTCCGACGGCCTTTTCCCGGGGGAAAGGTCTTTTTACGTTTCGGGTCCGCTTTGCCGACAGGATTCCCGCTGGGGGGAGGGCCCCCCTTGGGCGCGGAAGCGTCCAGGTGGGGGGGATTCCGGGACAGTCGCTTTTTTCGGGGCCAGCTTTTTCTACTCCCGGGAAAACTTGAAGTTTCCCGGAAAGACGGTCCTCCCTCGCGTAAGGAGGGCCGGGAGCAAGGCCCCCCAAAAAAGGGGGGGGACCCCCCCCTTCCCCCTCCTAGTGTTGCTCTGTTTTTCCGAAGCCTGTTCCTTTCGCGGTTTTCCTGCGACGCTGTTTTTCCCAAAAAGTGGGCCTCTGTATCTCCCGTTTTGGGGGGTAGTACAGGGCCCATTTTTGCTCGCGTCTGATCCCTCCTGTTTTCTGTTGTTTTGTTTTAAAAAAGGGGGCCATGCCCCCCAAAAGGGGCCTAAAGACCCCCTTTCCTTCACGTACCCCCCTCATGGTGCCGTTTTGGGGGGCCCCCTAAAAATTGGGCCGGGGGTTTTTCCCCCGCCCAAAAGGGTCAGGGTTCGACTTAAAAAAAAGATAAAAGGGGAATCAGAAACGGTTCCCCCCCCCCCCAAAGGAAAAAACACGAGGAAACATACAGAAAGGTTTACTGTTTAACGGCGCCACTATATGACACGTTACACCACACATTCTGCAAAATTTCACAAATAGGCTGGGAAGTGCAGAAAATCAGCAGAGCAGCGACGAAGTTCCCATGGGCGGAAGGGGCAACATTCCGCAAGGTCCCGGGGACAACTACGATTTTTTGGACTGGGGGCTCCTTTTTTGACCCGACGATTTTCCGGCGGCAAATCCCGCCCCCGCCACGGGGAAGGCCGGCCAACACGGGGTGTGCCTGGGGGGACCGCCCCACTTTGGTGCGGGACAACTCCGGCGTGTAGGTCCGTGGGTCTCCGGGGAAAGGAGGAACCCTCCATAGCCGGTGGGGGAACCACCGCTACTGCCCGCCCGCCCCGCACTGTTCCGGGGAAAACCCTCATGGAAGGGACAGCAATGGCTCCCCCAAGAGTGAAACCTTGGCGAATTTACACATTATATTTATATATATATAATTTATTGAAATATAAGAATTATTATTATTTACATATTATATTGGGTCCGGTCGGACACTGCCTGGAAAGTTACCAAGGGGGAAAACAGTTTTTTATCACGAATCTTTCCGGAAATTGGGTTCCCCAAGGCCCCTTTCCCTTTGGGAAAATTTTAACCCCCTTCGCCCCCGCCCCACCCAAAAACCCCGAAAAAAAATTTTAAAAATCTAACCCCCCCCCCTCAAAGATTTACCCGGGGTCCCCCCCAACCCGCTGGGGAGGGGAAAATTTTTCCTTTGGGTTTATGGGGTTTGGGGGTTCCCCCGAACGTTTTTGCGGGGTTTAAAAAATTTCCCCAAAAGTTGTCCCCGGGAAGAACCCCCCCCCCAAACCCGTTTTTTTTGGTTTGGAAAAGGGAAAGCAAAGCCCCAAAAGGCCCCCCCAGGGGGTTTTTGCCAGAACCCCCTCAGCGAGGAAACCCCTTCCCACCCCCCAAAAGAGGGGTTTGGAAAAAGGCCCATTTTTTTAAGCTTTAAAAAAAAGTTTTTGGGAAAACTGCCCCGGCCAAAATGTGAAAAATCCCCCCGCTGAAATGCCTTTAAAAGGGTTGGGGGGGTTTTAACCCCCATGGCTTTTGGGGCCCCGCCCTACAGGTTCCTGAAAATGCCCCCTCTTTGGCCCGTCCCCGGGAAACCCTTCCCCCCCCGACCCCGCTAAGAGGGGGTGGGGTTAAACCCCCCCTTCCCGGGGAAGGGGAAAAAGGGGAAAACGGGTGGGAAAAATGGGAAAAGCCAAATTCCATGGGGGAATTTACTCCCGGGTTTAGCAATACCAGGCAAAAGGGGGCCCCGAACCCAAAGTTTTTCTTTTAAAAAGGAAAAAACCCCCAAAAACCCCCCTACTGAGGGCCCAAAACAGAGACCGGGAAGCATTCCCCCCCCGGGGGTTTTTCCCCTTTTCCCGGCAAGTCCCCCCCTTTTTTAAACCCTAAAATTTGCGGCCCCTTTTAGTAATTTTTGGGGGAAAAAGCCCGTCCCCCCTGGAAGGTTTGGGGGGGGAGGTTTTTCTTTAAAACCTAAAATCGACCTCAAAAAAACCATTTGGAAATCGAATTTCAATTTGAGAATTTGCTTGGGAATCTTGAGGCCAGGGAGAATTCCGACCCCAGAAAAAATTTTTCCTTTAAAAACCCAACCCCTTCCCCCTAACTGGTAAAACCGGAAAAAATGGGGTTTTGTAAAGGGGGGTGGGGGGGGGGGGGTAAGGGGCAAAAAATTTCCCCTTTCCCCGGGGTTTAATTTTAAAGGGGGGGGGGAGGCAAGGCCCGCCGTCCCCCCCCTTTTTAACCCAAAAACTTTTTCCAAAACTTTTTTTTAATGGATTAAATTGGGGGGAAGACCCCCCTAAACCCAAAAATCCCGTGTGGAAACCCAAAATTTTAAGGGGAATAAAATTTAAAAAAGGTTCCCAGAAAACCCCTTGAAAAATTGGGCCCACGAAATTTTTTGCCATAACCCCCCCCTTGAGTCCCCCCTTTTTGGGGCCCCTTGTGGGGGGCCTTTTTGATGCATTTTAGCAATTTAAGGGAAAAAGCCCCCCCGGCCCCAGGGTTCCCCCCCTGGACCAAGACCAAAATTTCCCGGGTTTTTGGGGGGGGCCCCCTTTTAGGGGAAACCGTTTTTCCCGTCCCCAATTTTGCCTTGCGGCGAAAGGAAAGTTGAAGTTTAAAAGAAAGTTTTTTTTAAAACCTTGGTAAAACCCAAATACCCCCTAAAAATTTCCGGGGGGTTTTTTCCTTTAAAAAAAAAAGGTTCCCCCTAAAAAACCGGGGGGGTATGGCCAAAACAGGGCCCCTGGGGAAAATCGAACAACCCCAAAAGGGGGTTTTTTTTGGGAAAGTTTTTGGTAAATGCCCGAAAAGGGGGCCCCAAAAACCCCGGCCCTGGTCCCCCCCTTTAAGGGGCCCCCTTTTATACTTGCCAGTTTTTTTTCTCTATGGAAAACGAAAAATGGGCCCCCAAATCCCCGGTCCCCTTGGGAAAACACCCCCTTTTTTTGGAAAAGCCTTTTTTTTTTTAACAAACCCCCTTTTTAAACCCGGGAAAACATGGGGGAAAAGGGTTTGGGAGGACCCCCGGGGTTCCCCCAACCCCGGGGGGTTACACCCGGGGAAATTTGGGAATTTGGGGCCCCGTTTTTTCCCTTTCCCTAATTCCCCCGGGGAAATTTCCCCCAATTTTAAAGGCCCATTAAAGGGGCCCCCCTAAAACCCCCCCCTTTCCCCCCAAAGGATGACCCCCCGGCCCCAAACAGGTTTTTTTCCCCCTCTGCAGGGCAACCCCTTTGGGGGGGGGAGAAACCCGGGGGGGACCACCCTAGGAAAATCAGGGCCCCTTTTTTGGGGATCTTCCAGGGGAACCCTTTTGCGGGGGGAAATTTTTTAGATGGGCCCCGGGGGGTGGCCCCGCCTGGAGAACCCCCCGCCCCCGAAAGGGGGAAACCTCCCGGGGGGTTTGGGGGAAACCGGGAAGGGGGGGGGATCGGCCCCAGCCCCCCCCCCCGTCCCCCCCCGGGTTTAAAAACCCCCCTTTTGGGTGAAAGTGATGATATATGAAAATAAAGTTTTAAAAATTAATATTGTATATATATTTGATAGAAAAAGATTTTTTATTGGGGAAAAAAATAACCCTTTTTTAAAATATAAAATTAAAATTGAAATTTTACAAAACCCTAGGAAAAACCCTAAAAAAAAACCCAAAAAATGGGATAAAAAAAAATGTTTTTGGGATGTAAGTTTTATAAAAAATTTTTAAAATATTATATATAATAAAAAAATAAAATATTAAAATTTTAAAATATAATTTTTGGATAATTTTATAAAATAGTATTAAATTTTTCGTAAAAATAATATATAATAATATTTTAAATTTTAAATAATAAAAATATTTTTAAAATAAATATTTAAATAAAATAAAAAAGTTTTTAAAAAGCACACCCCCAACGTAGGGGATGTGGGAAAGTTTTAAAATTATTTTAAAAATATATAATTATATTCAAAAAATTAATTTTAATATATAATTAAAAAGAAAATTTTTAAACCCCTTAATAAAACAATAATAAAAAATTATGAAAAATTTTAAATATAAATAATATATAAAAATTTAAAATTTTAAATAATTAAATATAATGTAATAATATATGAATAATTAAAAAATATATATTAAATTTTTATATTATATATAATATATATTATATAATAATTTAAAAAAATTAAATTTAAAATATTATATATTATTATATAAAATAAATATTATATATTTTATATAAATTATAAAAAAATAATATTTATTATATATTAAAATTAAAATATTTTTATATTTAAATTTTAAAAATTAAAAATATATAATTTTTTATATATATAAAATATATTTTTACATATATTTAAAAATTTTCATATAATAATAAAAATTTCACTTGGGTTTTTATCCCGTCTTTGGACATTTTTCCCCGTGGTTTTAAAAGGGGACTAGACCCCGGAAAACCCTTTAATTCCCCCCCCCCAAAGGTTTTGTAAAAAAAAGGGCCCCCGCCCCCCTAAAAGACTGGCCCCCGGGTTTTGAAAGCCCCAAAAGGGAAAAAACGATAAAATCCCCCTTTTTAAAAATTTTTTTAAAAGCAGGGGGGTCCCCCTGGGGAAAGGGAAACCCCCCCCCCGTGTTTTAAAACGGGGTCCCCCCGCCCCCCGATTTTTTTTAAAAAAAAAAGGGACCCCCTTAAGGGGCCCCTGGGCCCTATAAACATCCCCCAATAGTGAAAATTTAGGGGAAAAGGCCCCTTTTTATACCTACAATGGGGCCCGAAAGGGGTAAAAAAAGAAAAATTTTAAAAGATACAAAATTTTTTAAAATTTTGATAGAAAAAATAAAAAATTGGGGGTTTTTTTTTAAAATAAGGGATTAAAAAAAAAAAAAAACCCTTTCCCCTATTTGTTTTATTTTAATTTTGGGAAAAATTTTTAATATATATATTTTTATATTATATAAATTATATTTTTATATTTTTTATATATATTATTTTTATTTTAAAAAATAAAAAATTTTAAAAAATATAATATATATAAATATAATATATAAATATTGTAATATAAATAAAGGGCCCAAAATTTAAAAATAAATATATAAAAATATATTTTTTTTAAAATTTTTAATAAAAATTTAAAAATATATTTTGGGATAATCTAAAAGTATAAAACAAAAAAGTTTTATATAACATTTAAATGGGGTTTTTCATATATATATAAAAATTAAATATATAATATAATTTTTTTTTAAAAATAATATATATAATAATTAAAAATAAATTTAATAAAATATATTTAAAATGATATAAATAGATAAATTAAATTTTTAAAATATATAAGTTTAAAAAATAAAAAAGGGGCCAATCAAAATTAATTAAAAAAATTAATAAATAAAATAATATAATAATTTTAATATTAAAAAAAAATATTTTTATATTTAAAAAAATAAAATTTTATAAAATTAAAAATTACGTTTTTTTAAAAATTTTTTAAAAAGGAAATAATAAAAAAATTAATATATAATATAATAAATTTTTAAATTAAAAAGATATATTAAAAGACAAACAAAAAACACACCCCAAAACACCCAAAAACCCCAAAAAAAACACCAAAACACACCCACACACACACCCCCCACACACACACAACACACCACAACACACCCCACAAAAAGGAAAAAATTAAAAATAAAAAAAAATATATATTTTTTAAATTAAAATATATAACGAGAGAAGAAAAAGGGGGAAAAAGGAAGAGAAAAAGAGAGAGAGGGGAAGGGAAAAGGGAGAGGAAAAAAAAGGAAAATAGAGGAAGGAGAAAAGGGGGTCCCATTTTAAGTCTATAAAAATTTTAAAAAAAATAAAAGTTTTATAAATTTTATTTTAATTTAAAAATATTTAAATAATAATATATAATTTTTTAATTTAAAAATAAAAATAATTTTATTACGTAAAAAAAAATAAAAATTAATAAAAAATTAAAAATATAATATTGGGTAAAATAATAAAATATTTTTATATATAATTTTATTAAAAAATTTAAAATAGTTTTTTATATACTATAACACATATAAATATTAAATAAATATTAATAAATAAATATAAATATTTTATATATAATTTTATTAATATATTATAATATATTTAAAATATACCCTAACAACCCCCCACAACCCAAAAATTTAAAGGGAATCAAATTTTAAAAAAAATAAAAAATTACAATATAAAATTTTATTTTTATATAATTGTTAAATTTTAAAATATATAATTATATATTTAAAATTATGAATATAAATTTATAATTTCCCCAATTTATAATTTTAAATATTTTTATTTAAAATATTTTTTAAAAATTCCCCCCAAAAACAAAACACACCCAAAAAACACACACCCCACCCAAAAAAATAATATTTAAAATTGGGGGAAAAATTTTATTAAAATAATTTTATATATATATTTAAAAAATATATAAAATACAATTTCTTTATAATCTATTAAAAAACAGGGGAGGGAAAGGAAAAGAGAAGGGGTGAAGGAAAAAGAAATGGGAAAAGAAGGAAAAAAGAGAAATTAGAGAGAAAAGGGGAAAGAGAGGGGGGGAGGGGGAGGGGGGGGCCCTTTTATATAACATTATAAATAATATACTCATAAATTACATAATTTTTTAAAATATATAATAATATTAAATATATTATATAAAAATTTTATATAAAACCCTACAACCCCAACACACCCCACAACCCCCACACCCCCACACAAACCAAAAAAACACAAAAACACAAAATTAAATAAAAATAAATATATACGATTTATATAGAATAATATTTATATATATAATTAAAATTTTTATAATCAAAAAATCCCTTAAAAATTTTTAAAACTTATAATATATTAAAAATATGTATATAATATAAAATAATATAAATAATTTTACTTTTAAATATATTTTTCAAAATTTTAAAGTTATTTTTTTATAATTCTTTTAACCCTTATATATTTTTAAAATTAAAAATACTTTTTATATTTATATATATTTTATTATATTTTTATAAAAATTTTTTTCAAAAAATTTTATTTAAAAAGTAAAATTTTTAAATTTTTATATTTTTCAAATTTTATAATTTATTAAATTTTTTATATTTTCTTATCCATAATATTAAAAATAAATAATAACAAAAATAATATATTAAATTTTTTAAAATTTAAAATATATTATCCTCACAAATTCAAATATTAAAAAATATATTATAATATATATATATAATTTTATATAATTTTTTTAAATTATTTTTTTTAAATTTTTAGTTTTTAATATATTTATAAAAAAAACTTTCAAATACCCCTAACAAAACCCCCACCCAAACCCCACCCCACAAAACAAAATTTAAAAATAAAATTGTATTATATAATATATACTAAATTTTATAATATTAAAATAAAATTTTATAACCCTATATAAAAGTGTGGGGGGGTGTGGGGGGGGGGTTTTTGTGGTGTTTTGTGTGTTGGGGGGGTTTAATTTTTGGGGAGTGGGGGGGTGTGTGTGGGGGGTTTTGGGTTGGTTGGGGTGGGGGGTGGGGGGTGTGTGGGGGGGGGTGGGGGTGGTTTTTGGGAAGGGGGGGTGTATGGGGGTGGGGGCCCTGTATTTTTGTTGGGGGGTGGGGGTTTGGGGTTTAAAGGGTTTTTTGGGGGGTGTGTTTTGTATAGGGGGTGGTTGGGGGTGGTTGGGTTGGGTTTTTGTGGGTTTAAATTTGGGGGGGGTGGGGGTGTGGGTTGGGGTTTTGGGTTTTGTTTTGGTTGTGTAATTTTTTAATTAATCATCCTTTTCCCTTTTTTTATTAAAAATTGTTTAAAAATTTTTACTGCAAAATAAATTTTATTTAAAATTTAAAAAAATTAAAATTATATATAAAAATTATAAAAATATTTTTTTTTAAAAATGTTTTTATATAAAAATAATTATATTTTTAATTTTAATTTTATATAAAAAGTTTTTAAAATTTTTTTTTTTTTTTTTTTTTTTTTTTTTTTTAATTTTTACTGAAAAAATCCCTTAAAAAAATTTTTAAAAGGGGGAAAAAAAACCCCAAAAACAAAAATAAAAAAATTAAAAAAATAATAATTTAAAATAAAAAATAAAATAAAAAAAATAATAAAAAAAAATAATAAATAAATTAAAAAATAATAAAAAAATTTAAGAAAAAAAAATAGGAATAATAAAAAAAATAAAAAAATTTTTTTTTTTTTTAATTAAATTTTTATAAAATTAATATTTTTAAATTTTTTTTATAATTATAAAATTAAAATTAAAATAAATAATTAAAAATATTAAAAAATTTTAAATTTTAAAATATTTTTTGTTAAAAAATATATATAAATACAAATAAAATATAAAAAAAAATGTTTTAAAATTTAAAAAACCCATATAATATTTTTTAATATAAATATAAAATAAAAAATAAAATTTTTAAAATATAAAATAAAACATAATGACCAGATAAAATTTAAAAAAATTTTATATGGGATATTTTTAAAATTTTGCACACACAAAAAGCAAAAACAACGCACACAAAAACACAAAAACAAAAACAAACCCCAAAAAATATTTGGGGTTTTAAAAAAAAAAATTTAATATTATATTAAAAAATTTTATATTTTAATATATATTATAAAAATTTTAAAATTAAATTTATTAATTTATATATAAACGAAGAGAGGGGAAAAAAAGAGAGAGAGAGAAGGAAAGAAAAAAAGAGAGAAAAGAGAGAAGAGAAAGGGGAGGAGAGAAAGAGAGAAGGGGAAAAGGGGTTTTTCCCAAAATATATACATAAATAAAAAAATAAAAATTTCCCCCTTTTAAAAAAATAAAATATAAATAATTATATAAAAATAAAAAATTAATTTTAAAATATATATATGTATATATAATACACAACCCCACACCAAAACACACCAAAAAAACAACCCCCCAACACCC
>NW_023661370.1:0-7500 GCF_015228065.2 Penaeus monodon
TTTTCGCCCGGGAAAAGGTACCAAAAACCCAAATTTCTAATCAAAAAATTGATCATAGAGAAAAGCGAAACATAAAAAAGACCTATCCTGTGTTTTCATCGATTTTTAAAAGTTTTTGATACTGGATCACGTTTTCCTCGGGAATAAAAATGAACGTATGAAGTTTCCAAAACACATCCCCAAAACTAAAAAAACCCGTATGACCAAAACTAGCACGTAAGAACCACTTATGGTTAACAAAAAGGGTTTTCAAAGTCAAACAAGGAGTCGCCGGGTTGCATTCTGTCTCCGCACCTTTTAAAACATATATTCTGAAACAATTAGGGAAAGGGGGTTTTCTAAGAATTTTAAAAGGAACTTGGTGTTGGAGATACAAAATGTAAAATCTGAGGTACGCCGGGATGTTTATTTTTATTGCCACATATCACGAACTAAAACATACTGGATAGGGGGAGAAGCAAGCGAGGGGGCTGGCTTGTTTTTTCCCAAAAAAAACAGATCATGAAATTAAAGATGGCCGGCGGTGAAATGATGAACAGGTTACAATCAATAATGATTGTGGAAAATGTGAAAGATTCCCCTTATCTTGGAGCTTTTTTTGACTGATACTTATGTTTATTCCCGGAGATGAAGGGAAGAATTGCCATGCCAGGAAACCTGCAGTTGCTCTCAATAACCGGGGAAAGACCGAAGCATTACCTTACGGACAAAGTTGAGGTTATTAAACTCATTAGTTTTTCCCTTTTGCTTTGGTTCTGAGGTTGGGTGCTGAATAGAAAACAAAAAAAAAGACAATATTTTTGAAATGTGGTTTTTAAGAAAAAACCCTGCGTATTAGCTGGACAGAGAAAAAGACAAATGATGAAGTGCTGAGAAAAAAAAAATTGTAAAGACCGGTTTTGGGCATCTTGAACAGGGGGGAAATTAAAGTTTTTGGTCTGTGATGAGAAGAAAAGTTTTGAGAAAACTTGTGACAGGGATGGGTAAAAAGAGGAAAGGCAACCAAGACAAGACTGGCGACAAAAATCAAAAATTTTTCGAGCGCGATGGTACAAGTGGAAAGGGAAAACGTAAATCGAGTTTATGTGAAGGATGGTGGAGAGGTCCAGGCTGCTCAAACATGGCATACCGTTATTGATGATGGGGATTTTATTATATTTAAATATTATATATATTTAAAATTTATCTATATGTAGTATGTTAAATTTTGTTATATAATTATGTATATATACACACCACACCCACACATATTATTATATTTTTATAATATATATATATTTATATATAATTTTAAAATATATATATATAATATATTTTCTTCTTTTAAAACGGGGAGGTTTTATGTCTGAGCCGCCCCGTCACAGCATGGTACTTAATTGTAGGTTTTATTTGTGATGCTCTTGGAGTGAGTACGTGGTAGGGTCCCCGTTCCTTTTCCCCGGAAGTGCGGTGGGACCTTTAGGTAATATTCTCTCATTTATCCGGGTTTGGGACCCCGCACTTGACTTGGGCTGCTTGGCCACCCAGTGGCTAGGTAGGCAATCAAGGGAAGTTCCTTGCCCAAGGGAAAAAACGCGGCGGTCGGTGACTGAACAGTGTTGAGTCCCCACGCCTAAACCTTCGGGCCCCGCGGCCTTACGTCATGGGCTTCCAGATTTATCTTACAATTATTTTGAGCGGTTGTTTGCCATTTCCTTCCGCCCGGTTTTTATGATCACCATTTCTATCTACCCGGACACTTGAGCTGCTTGGCCCCCCAGTGGCTAGGGAGGCAATCGAGGGAAGTTCCTTGCGCGGGAAAACGCGCCGGCCGTGACTCGAACCCTCGAACTCAGATTGCCGTCGTGACAGTCTTGATCCGACGCTCTAAAAACCTTCGGCCCCCTCGGCCCCATATAATATATAATATTTTATATATATAATATATAATATAATTATATTAAAAATTTTATATAATTATATACGTTTAAAAATATGTTAATAAAAAAAAATTTATTTAAATATATCCAAAAAATTATATGTATGTATATATAACGACGTATCGCAGGGGCGAAGGGGGGGTCACCCCCGGGGATTGGAAAAGGCTCCAATCGGGGAAGGGGGAGCTGCCAAAATAAAACCCCTCAGTATGAAATGGAGAGAGGCCCAGATCCTGCGTGATTAAATGGCTGTTTAACACAATATATATGGTGTGTGTGTGTGTGCATATATATATATAATTTTTTATATATTATATATTATTATTTTATAATATATAAATATATATATAATATATATTAAATATATTTTAATAATATATAATTATAATTATATATATATTATAATCTACACACACACACACACAACACACACACACACAACCCCACACACACACCACACACAAATTATATTATATATATTTATATATATATATATTTATATAATTATATATAATATATAATTTTAGTGAATTGAGAAGGCCTAGATTCTGCAGTGGATTAAATGGGGTTTTAACAAAATTATATGGATATGGTGTGTGCATATATATATATTATATATATTTTATATATAAATAAAATATATATATATTAAATGCAAAATTATATATTATAATATTATAATTACTATATAATTTAAAAAATAATATTATATATATATTATATATATATATATATTATTATAAATATAGATTAGTATATTAATATATTTTAATAATATATTATATATTTTATCATATATAATATATATATATTAAAATTATATTATATATATATATAATAATATTTCATATATATATCTCATAAATAACGTATGCTCATGTTTAGCAGCCGTGGACCTCCCCCACCTCACCACTAAACTCATTTTGCGCTTTTCTTTCCACTTGTCCACGACAACCCGAAAATATCTTTGGTTGTCGCCATTTTGTCTTTTTTGCCTTTTCCTCTTTTCCTATCACCACCCCGTCAGTAGGTTTTTCTAAATTTTTTATTCCTCACAGACCAATAAACTTTATTTCCTCCTGTTCAAGAGTCCAACGGGGGTCTTTAAAATTTATTTTTCTCAGCACTTTCAATTCGTTTTCTTTTCTGTCCATTAATACGTATACTCGTCTGAAAACCCACATTTAAAAAACTTTGCCCTTTTTCTTGTCGTCTTCTTCACCCCAACACTCAAACCATGGGACTCTACGGGGAAAACTAATAATTTCAAAAAACCTCAGTTTTTGCCGAAGGGAAATGCTTGGGTCTTTCCAGATGTTTTTGAAGCAACTGTGGCTTTTTTGGAAATGAAAATTTCTTTTTTTATCCCCGGGTGAATCATCATATGTATTAATTAAAAAGCTCAAGTAAGTGACTCTTTCACATTTTCCACAACCACTCCATTGATTGAAACATTTCATCACGTCATTGCGTTATCTTCGAATCTTATGATCTTAGTTTTTTGGGCATTAAAAAACAAACCACCCTTTTTCGCTTGCTTCTCAAATTTTTCCCTTATTTGTTGTATTTTAAATGAATGCTGGCAATTAAACTATATCTGGGGCGTATCTTAGATTTGATATTTTGTATCCTCCAACATCCACACCCTTAAAAAATTCTCTAGACACCTCTAAAATTTGCTTCAAAATATATTTTAAAAGGGTTTCGGAGACAAAAGCAACCTTGTCGTACCCCTTTGGGTTTTCCTTCGAACCTTCTTTTAACCCCTAAGGGGTTCTTACAGTGCTAGTTGTTGGTAAAACAGGGGGCTTTTATTATTTGGGAGATGTGTTTTAAAAACTTATATCTTTCATGTTATTCCAGGAAATCGTGATAAACAGTACAAAAGTTTTCACAAATCGTGAAACACAGGTATAGGTTTTTTTGATTTCTCTGTTTTTCTCTATGAAAATTTCAGTTTTAGGATTTGGTTTCTGGTATCTTTTCCAGGGCGAAAACCTCTGTTCGTCGCTTTCCCCTTCCCTTTAATTTAAAACTTCATTCTTTCAGCAAAAATTTTCAACAAAATTTGTTGCGGATTTAAAATCAATTGTCCTTATTGTTGATTGGAGTGCGTCACCTTTTTTAGGTATGGGGTAAAGACTGATTTTACCGTCTTCAGCCATCTTCTTTTCTTTCCCAAAATTTTCGACAAAGTTTGTAGAAGAAATTCATCACTTTCCCCAGCATTCAAATTTTATTTCTGCTTTTTATTTCACCTATCCCCGGGCTCTTTTTATTCTTTACTTCTTTTTGGTTTTTTATAATTTCGTCTAGCGAGGGGGTGATTATCTTCGCTGTCTTTGATTTAAATTTAAATGTTGTTAGCCCTTTTATTTTTTTTGTATGGGTTGGAACAATTTGATTCCTCTATCTTTGACTTTTTTCCATCACATAAACTAGTCCCCATCTTCAGTTTGAAGTGTCCTTGTGGGTTTTTAAATTTTCGTGTGGTTTCGTATCCTTGGTGAGTTCTTTGTTGTCTTTTGATAAAAACAGTTTTCAATTCTCGGAAATGCTCTTTAAATTTTTTTTCCTTTCTCGTCCAATAATCTTAAAAATTTTGTATTTTTTTTTTTGAAAATTACTTTTTTTCAATGGATTATCACTTAGGGGTTTTTTCAGATACCAGGGGGAATTTGTCTTTTTTTTTTGGCGATAGTTTTTTAGCAGTGCTCAGCAGGAGTTCTTTTCCTTCTTCCCAAAACTCATTTGGGTTTTATCATTTTCACATTGTTTGGTTTTTCAAAATTGTTTTGACACGGAATTCTGTATTGTTATAAAGATTTTGTAGTCGGCTTTAGGGTGGGTTGGCCCCCTTTTTTTTTGGTCTTATTTTAAGTCGATATTTAGTATTTGGTGGTTACTGTTCGTCCCCCAAGGTCTTGTCTTGGCTTTTTTTTAACTTTTTTCCTTTCTGGTTCAACACAAGTAGTCAATTTGGTTGCGTGTTTTTTTGTCTGGTGAAAAACACGTGTACAAGTGTCTTGGGGTGTTGGGGAACAAAGTGTTGGGTATACTTTTTATTTGTACTACAAAAACAATAAAATCTTCACCTCTTTTTATTTTATCTCCAAAGGGCCGAATTTTCCCAGTGCATTTTTTAAAAATTTTTTTTTCTACTTTGGGGGTTGAGGTCTCCCTAATTATTTTTCATCTCTGTTAGGGATTTTGTCTAAAATTTTTTGGGGAGTGTTAAAAAAATTTTCCATTTTTCATCATTGCAATGTTGGTTGGGGCGTAGCATTGTATAATAATAATGTTTTTGAGGTTTTCTTGTATTTTGATTTTTAAAAAAGCATATTTATTGGGCTTACCCAAATTTTGCTTTGCAGTTTTTTTTTGTGAGAATCATAGAAACTCCGTGACTATAATTTCCTTCTTCTTTTTAAAAAAAAAAAATGTTTGTTTTTTTTTAGTTTTGAAACTTCCCCTTTCTTTTTTAATTGGTCTCACTGATTTCCCATATTTAAGGGTTGTATCTATCCTTTCGTTACAACAGTAGCAATTTACCCTCCTTTATTTTCCTTTCGTTCCCGTTCCGTTTTTAATTTTTTTCTTTAATTTACATGTTTTTTCTTTTTCTTTTTTGTCTTCCCGATCTATTTAAAATTGTCCCTGGTTGCCTACTGATCAAAAGCGCCCTTTGATAACCCCCGACGGGGGGGTGTGGTATGAAATTTTCATTTCTGTATTTAATATTGGGGTGAGGTTTTTTCAGGGGGAAAAGAAAGTTGATGGAATCCCCCCGGCTTCTCTCAAATCGCATCCCAACTACTAGGAGGGAAATATCTCCGCCGCTTTTAAAAACCCTTACACTTAATCGCCCGAATATTTTTGGTGAAACCAGTAATCAGTAGAACCGAAGGGTTTTTCACAGATATCCACTGCCTGTTGCCGACAGCTCCACCGCAACCCGGCATGGGAGCTGATTGGTATATCCTTGTTTTAAGGGAACCCGGGGGCAGTTTATTGTCTTACCCAGGACATAAATACATACATACATACATATATATATATATATATTATAATTATATAATTATATTTATATACATAAATTTTATTTATTTTTTATTATTTTTTATATGTAAATTTCACAATATGCAAATTTTGATGCATATATATAATATATATATAATATATATATATATTATATATATATATATTATATATATATATACATATGGGGGTGTTGTGTGTGGGTGTGTGTTTTGGGGTGTGTGGTGTGTGTGGGGTGTTGGGTGCATTTTAAATAAATAAATAAATAATTAAAAAAACTTTTTATCTATCTACTATTACATAAAATATATATATAATATTATATATATATATTATATATATATATATTATATATTATATATATATATATTTTATGTATGGGTGTGTGTTTTTATATATAATATATATATATATTATAATATATTTATTATACACATATAATGTATAATATATACATATATTTATATATATTACTCTCTCTATATATATATATATATATATATATATTTTTTACACACAACACACACACACACACACACACACACAACACACACCACACACACACCACCACACACACACACAAATATATATATATAATAATTATTATATATATATATATAATATATATATATATATATTATATATACATATATTATATATTAATAATTTTATATATATATATATATATATATAAAAATATATATATATGTGTGTTGGGTGTGGTGTGTGTGTGGGGTGGTGTGTGTGTGTGTTCATTTTTATTATATAATATATAATTTATTATACTATATATAATATATAATATATATATACTGCATGCAGCGTGTGTTTTTGTGTGTGTGTGGTGTGTGTGTCTGTGTGTGTGGTGTTGTGTGTGTTGTGTGTATATATTATTGTAGCTTTATTATATATAATATAATTATATTATATAAAATATATATAATTATAATATTTTTATTTGTGTGTGTTGTGTGTTGTGTGTGTGTTTTGGTGTGTGTGGTGTGGGGGTTTTTTTTGTGTGTGTGTGTGGGTGTGGTACGTGTGGGTGTGTATGTGTGTGTGGGTATGTGTGGTGTGTGTGGTGTGTGTGTGGTGTTGGTGTGTGTGTGTGTGTGTGTTGGTGTGTTGGTGTGTGTGTGTGGGGGGTTGTGTGTGTGGGATAAAGCAAACCCCATATTTTTGCTATGTATATACGTATATTATATATATTATTATTAAATATATATATATATATATAAAATATATATATATATGTATATACATATATGTATTATATATTTATATATAAAATATACATATAACTAATATATAATAATATAATATATATAATTATAATTTTATATATTATATATTTTATATATATATAAATATATGTATATCTGTACGTGTGTGTGTATGGAAAACATGCATAGTATTTTTCATAACGTTACACACACAAAAACCCCCACACCACACACCACACACACACGTTTTGTATCATGAACCCCTTCTCCGGCCTTGTGGTGTGGGGCGTTTAAATTTTTAAAAAATGGCGGTAGAAAAA